>NC_057794.1:215361082-215527728 GCF_018294505.1 Triticum aestivum | reverse complement strand
CACAAATGAAGTACGCGAAGTTGCAGCTATGGCGAACTTTTAATCTAAACAAAACCCAAAGTCTAAACGATGCCCTAAGGGCTGTATATATGGAGGAAGAGGGGGGGAATTTCGTGGCCCTTGGTGGAGGGGTCCGAAATCAACCCTATCTCTTGTTTCCCCACACATACGGACTCTAAAAATAGCCTATACTTATGTATTTCGAAATTACATGGGCCTGGCCCAATAATAAGGTGACGCAGCACCTAAAATAGCCTCGGGACGAAATTTATGAAGTGGCATCTTGTATATTTCGTCCAAGGCTTAATGCACCCATTATGGTGGCTTCAAAGTCCTGAAATCATCACTTGTAACTCCGTTCTTGTTCCCCTTGCGCATGCCATCATCTCCATGCTTGTTCTTGCTCCAATGTTCATCCTTCTCCAAGCTAGGCCCTTCATTTGTAAGCAAAACAAATGTATCCAATTTAGGCAGCATCATATTCTCATGAACATTAGAATCATTACCAAGAAACGAAAGTACCTGGTAATTTAGTTGGTGATGAGGACATGACTATATTGGATATGACCAAAAATATTGCATATATGCATATTTGTCAGGTGATTTCTAGTGCAAACTATTGAATAATCTATTTATGTTATCCAGAACAAAAATACTTCACACACTTTTGTGTTTTGTCTAATTGCAGGTGTATGGGACATTTGTACAATCCACATATGAAGATAAGGAAGAAAGAGATGTTTATTTGCTGTCCAAAAAGTTCTCTCACGTCACTTTTGGCCCAAGAGAAGATAGAGTCCAAGTCTCTCACGTTCTGGATTCAGATTCGGACTGCACAGACATACCTGACTCAAAACGCACACAAGTTTTTCATACGGACTCCGAATTGGGTGATTCTTTTTTTGTTGGAAACTAGATTTCGTGCACTTTCCAACCCAATTGGAATCACCTTCAAATTCGTCCGGAGCGTTGAGTTGTGGACGAAACAATCTGATGCTGCATCAGAATCTGAGTCAAACTACAAGTCCAAAGGTGTTACATCACCTCCACTTGGGCCCATTGGCCTTGTACGACCTAGATTTAGTTTTAGGCTGACTTGGGACGTCCTCCCACCTCCTTGGCCGCCACCCCTTGCTCCTATATAAGTAGATCCATCTAGTAGCTTTTCATTGGGATTTGTTTAGTTAAAAGTTAGCCATTGCAACTTCGTGTACTTCGTTTGTGTCCAACGACCAGACCAAGACCGCTTCCGGATCCCCACCATTATCAATACTTCATATATATTTGCAATATTCAGATTGCTTTATCATATTCTTGCTCGTTCTTCGATTGCTTGCAGGAATAGACCTTCGTGGTCAGGCTGACCGTGCTTCCAGCATCGTCAGTAACCTCAGGAGATTGGTTTAGCGATTGCTAAGGCGCAACGTCGTGCACGTTTGTAGTCGGATCGTCAAAGTCGTCTCCACCAAATCGATAGTTATCATCTCATCGAAAGATCGGGACCCTCGCCTCTATCAGAACGATTATAAGCAAATTCAATATGAGGCAAGCATTCCTCCCACATTTTCTTATTATTCTTCAAAACAGCCCTAAGCATAGTAGACAACGTTCTATTGACTATTTCAGTTTGTCCATCAGTTTGGGGGTGACAAGTAGTACTAAAAAGCAGTTTACTCCCCAACTTAGCCCATAAACATCTCCAAAAGTGGCTAAGAAATTTAGTATCACGATCTGAAACAATAGTATTTGGCACACCATGCAAGCGAATAATTTCACGAAAGAACAAATCAGCAACATTAATAGCATCATCGCTTTTATGACATGGTATAAAGTGTGCCATTTTCGAGAATCTATCCACGACAGCAAATATGCTATCCCTCCCCTTCTTTGTTCGAGGTAAACCTAAAACAAAGTCCATAGATATATCCTCCCAAGGAACACTAGGTACAGGCAAAGGCATATATAAACCATGAGGATTGAGTCGTGACTTAGCTTTTTGACATGTAGTGCATCGAGCAATAAAACGCTCAACATCCCGTCTCATCTTTGGCCAAAAGAAATGTGTAGCAAGTACGTCCTCCGTCTTCTTCATACCAAAGTGTCCCATTAATCCTCCTCCATGCGCCTCATGCAACAACAAAAGACGAACGGAGCTAGCTGGAATGCATAGCTTGTTAGCACGAAACACAAATCCATCGTTAACGACGAACTTGTTCCACATTATTCCTTCTTTACAATTCTGCATTACATCTTTAAAATCAGCATCATGCACATATTGATCTTTGATGGTCTCCAAACCAAATATTTTGAAGTCAAGTTGTGAAAGCATAGTATAGCGGCGAGACAATGCATCAGCAATAACATTTTCTTTTCCCTTCTTGTGTTTAACGACATAAGGAAAAGTCTCAATGAATTCAACCCATTTAGCATGTCTACGATTCAGTTTAGCTTGACTTTTAATATGTTTCAAAGATTCATGTTCAGAATGTATAACAAATTCTTTGGGCCATAAATAATGTTGCCATGTTTCTAAAGTCCGAACAAGAGCATATAATTCTTTATCATAAGTAGAATAATTCAGACTAGACCCACTCAATTTTTCAGAAAAGTATGCAACAGGTTTGCCATCTTGTAATAACACACCTCCTAATCCAATTCCACTAGCATCACATTCAAGCTCAAAAGTCTTATTAAAATCAGGAAGTTGGAGTAAAGGAGCATGTGTCAACTTATCTTTCAATACCGAGAAGGCTTCTTCCTGTGCGGTACCCCAAAGAAAAGGCACATCTTTCTTTGTAAGCTCATTGAGAGGTGCAGCAATGGTGCTGAAATCTCTCACAAAACGCCTATAGAATCCAGCGAGGCCAAGAAAACTCCTCACTTGTGTGACCGTTTTGGGTTGCGGCCAACTCTCAATAGCTTCAATCTTGGCTTTATCAACTTCAATTCCCTGTGGAGTAACAACATAGCCAGGAAAAGATACTCGGTCGGTGCAAAAGGTGCACTTCCCAAGGTTACCAAACAAACGTGCATCACGTAGAGCAATAAAAACAGCACGTAAATGTTCCAAATGTTCTTCCAAAGATCTGCTATAAATCAATATGTCATCAAAGTAAACTACCACAAATCGTCCAATGAAAGCACGTAAAACTTCGTTCATTAATCTCATGAAAGTACTAGGTGCATTAGTTAACCCAAAAGGCATGACTAACCACTCATATAATCCAAACTTAGTTTTGAATGTTGTTCTCCATTCATCTCCCAATTTCATACGAATTTGATGGTATCCACTATGCAAATCAACTTTGGAGAATATTGTAGAGCCACTCAATTCATCAAGCATATCATCTAGCCTAGGAATAGGATGACGATAATGAATAGTAATATTATTAATGCCTCTACAATCAACACACATACGTGATGTACCATCCTTTTTCGGCACTAGAATAATAGGAACAGCACAAGGACTAAGGGATTCACGTATATAACCTTTGTCGAGAAGCTCTTGTACTTGACGCATAATCTCCTTCGTCTCCTCTGGATTGGTACGGTATGGTGCACGGTTTGGCAGTGAAGCACCGGGAATTAAGTCAATCTGATGCTCAATCCCTCGAATAGGCGGTAATCCCGGTGGCACGTCTTGTGGAAAGACGTCAAAGAACTCCTGCAAAATGTTAGTGACAGCAGGAGGCAAAGAGGAAGGCACGTACTCGAATGAAAATAATGCCTGTTTGCACACAAAAGCATAGCAAACAGATTTGTTGAAATCTAGCTCATCAATATCAGATTTGGTGGCAAATAAACATGCACTTTTCAATTTAATTTCAGAAGCAACACTAGATGGTTTATTATTAGGCTTCATTTGTTGCTCAAATTCTTTTGCCACAATCTGATTTTCACTCTTATTCGTCTCCTGTTTTGCTTTATTAGCTCTATTAATATCATCTTTCAAAATGGAATCAGGAGTCATAGGAAGCAAAGTAATATTTTTATCCTTATGAACAAGAGTATAGTGATTGTTTCTACCATGGTGTACAGAATTTTTATCAAATTGCCATGGTCTACCAAGTAATAAGGAACATGCTTGCATAGGTACCACATCACAATCAACATAATCAGCATATGTAGAGATACTAAAATGCACACGAACAGTACGTGTTACCTTAACCTTGCCGCTGTTGTTGAACCATTGGATGTAGTAAGGATGTGGATGTGGTCTTGTGGTGAGAGAAAGCTTCTCCACCATCTCCATGCTAGCCAAGTTGTTGCAGCTCCCTCCGCCTATTATGACGCGCACAGAACGTTCCTTCACAACTCCCTTGGTATGGAACAAATTGTGCCTCTGATTTTGCTCAGCTTGTGTGACCTGCACACTCAAAACACGTTGAGCAACTAAACATTCATACCTGTCAGCGTCTTCAGAAGCCATGTATTGCGTCTCATGATCAGAATCATCTCCACCATGTTCTTCACGTGTAATAAGAGCCAATGTCTACTCATCATAGTCACTAGCGGACTCATATCCACCATCCGCGGTAGCAATCATCACACGCGGAGATTTGCATTCCCTCGCATAATGACCTCCTCCCTTACAACGACGACAAATAATATCACTTGTGTGCCCTGTTGATGCCATGGAAGAAGAAGAACGCTGTGCAGGCCCCGCAGGTGCGCTCTTGGCAGATAATGGTGGTTGTGCCTGTTTTCTTGTATCACGGCTGGAGGTGGCACCGGATGGAGGTGCTGGTGCAGTTGAAGTAGAAGATGCACGTGGTGTCCATGATGAAGGTCGGCCTGCAGAAAAGTTAGTTCGCCCCAATGCTTGTCGATCCTGCACTTCACGTTCAGCTTTACAAGCAAGATGGAATAAACGAGTGATATTAGTATACTCCTTATAATCTAGAATGGTCTGAATCTCTCTATTTAATCCACCCAGAAAACGTGCAAGCATAGCTTCATTCTCCTCAACAATACCACATCTAATCATGCCAGTTTGTAATTCCTGATAATATTCTTCTACAGAATTTTTCCCTTGTCTTAAACGCTGCAATTTTTGAAGCAATTCACGTTGATAATATGGTGGAACCCAACGCGTACGCATAGCAGTTTTCAAAGCAGCCCAAGTAGTTGGAATAGGATATAATCTACAATGTTCAGACCACCATACACATGCAAAACTAGTGAAAGCACAAACAGCAGCAGCAACTAGTCTCTCCTCAGGATATTGTAAACATGTAAATCGTTGTTCAGTTTCTAACTCCCAAGTAAGATATATATCAGGAACATATCTACCCTCAAATGGTGGAATATTCAATTTCAGTTTAGGAATATGGACATCATCTCGTACCTGAGGTGGTGGTGCAGGCCTACCATTATGAATATATACCTGAGGTCGACCTGCTGGTGGTGGTACAGGTGGCTGCACGTAGTGTTGATTTTGATCAACCTCATCCTCATAATCTCCCACATAATCATCCTCCTCCGCATCAGCAGCAGGAGCCACAGAAGTATCAACAGCAGCACCAACAGTTTGGCCAAACGCAAGAGGAACACTGATGAGGACATCAATACAATTGTTACACCCACAGCCCCTGCTGCTATACATACTGGACCAATTACTAGAGCTCGTGCACGCCAACTAAATTACCAGGTACTTTCGTTTCTTGGTAATGATTCTAATGTTCATGAGAATATGATGCTGCCTAAATTGGATACATTTGTTTTGCTTACAAATGAAGGGCCTAGCTTGGAGAAGGATGAACATTGGAGCAAGAACAAGCATGGAGATGATGGCATGCGCAAGGGGAACAAGAACGGAGTTACAAGTGATGATTTCAGGACTTTGAAGCCACCATAATGGGTGCATGAACCCTTGGACGAAATATACAAGATGCCACTTCATAAATTTCGTCCTGAGGCTATTTTAGGTGTTGCGTCACCTTATTATTGGGCCAGGCCCATGTAATTTCGAAATACATAAGTATAGGCTATTTTTAGAGTCCGTATGTGTGGGGAAACAAGAGATAGGGTTGATTTCGGACCCCTCCACCAAGGGCCACGAAATTCCCCCCTCTTCCTCCATATATACAGCCCTTAGGGCATCGTTTAGACTTTGGGTTTTGTTTAGATTAAAAGTTCGCCATAGCTGCAACTTCGCGTACTTCGTTTGTGTTCAACGACCAGACAAAGGCGTCACAGAACCCCACCTTGATCAATAAAGCTTTCATCTTATATTCGCAATATCCAGATTGCAATCTCAGTTTCTTGCTTGTTCTTCGTTTGCTCGCAGGAAACAGACCCTCGTGGTCAGGTTGATCGTGCTCCGGCGTGGTCAATAACCTCTCGGAGTTGGTTTAGCGATTGCTAAGGCGCGACGTCCTCGCACGTTCGTAGTCGGATCGTCAAAGCCGACTTCCACCAAAGCGATATCCATCATCTCATCGAAAGACGGGACACCTTTGCCTCTATCAGAATATTATCAGGAATTACAAACTGGCATGATTAGATGTGGTATTGTTGAGGAGAATGAAGCTATGCTTGCACGTTTTCTGGGTGGATTAAATAGAGAGATTCAGACCATTCTAGACTATAAGGAGTATACTAATATCACTCGTTTATTCCATCTTGCTTGTAAAGCTGAACGTGAAGTGCAGGATCGACAAGCATTGGGGCGAACTAACTTTTCTGCAGGCCGACCTTCATCATGGACACCACGTGCATCTTCTACTTCAACTGCACCAGCACCTCCATCCGGTGCCACCTCCAGCCGTGATACAAGAAAACAGGCACAACCACCATTATCTGCCAAGAGCGCACCTGCGGGGCCTGCACAGCGTTCTTCTTCTTCCATGGCATCAACAGGGCACACAAGTGATATTATTTGTCGTCGTTGTAAGGGAGGAGGTCATTATGCGAGGGAATGCAAATCTCCGCGTGTGATGATTGCTACCGCGGATGGTGGATATGAGTCCGCTAGTGACTATGATGAGTAGACATTGGCTCTTATTACACGTGAAGAACATGGTGGAGATGATTCTGATCATGAGACGCAATACATGGCTTCTGAAGACGCTGACAGGTATGAATGTTTAGTTGCTCAACGTGTTTTGAGTGTGCAGGTCACACAAGCTGAGCAAAATCAGAGGCACAATTTGTTCCATACCAAGGGAGTTGTGAAGGAACGTTCTGTGCGCGTCATAATAGGCGGAGGGAGCTGCAACAACTTGGCTAGCATGGAGATGGTGGAGAAGCTTTCTCTCACCACAAGACCACATCCACATCCTTACTACATCCAATGGTTCAACAACAGCGGCAAGGTTAAGGTAACACGTACTGTTCGTGTGCATTTTAGTATCTCTACATATGCTGATTATGTTGATTGTGATGTGGTACCTATGCAAGCATGTTCCTTATTACTTGGTAGACCATGGCAATTTGATAAAAATTCTGTACACCATGGTAGAAACAATCACTATACTCTTGTTCATAAGGATAAAAATATTACTTTGCTTCCTATGACTCCTGATTCCATTTTGAAAGATGATATTAATAGAGCTAATAAAGCACAACAGGAGAAGAATAAGAGTGAAAATCAGATTGTGGCAAAAGAATTTGAGCAACAAATGAAGCCTAATAATAAACCATCTAGTGTTGCTTCTGAAATTAAATTGAAAAGTGCATGTTTCTTTGCCACCAAATCTGATATTGATGAGCTAGATTTCAGCAAATCTGTTTGCTATGCTTTTGTGTGCAAAGATGATAGAGGCAGAGGTGTCCCGTCTTTCGATGAGAAGATGGATATCGCTTGGTGGAAGTCGACTTTGACGATTCGACTACGAACGTGCGAGGACGTCGCGCCTTAGCAATCGCTAAACCAACTTCGAGAGGTTATTGACCACGCCGGAGCACGATCAACCTGACCACGAGGGTCTGTTTCCTGCGAGCAAACGAAGAACAAGCAAGAAACTAAGATTGCAATCTGGATATTGCGAATATAAGATGAAAGCTTTATTGATCAAGGTGGGGTTCTGTGACGCCTTTGTCTGGTCGTTGAACACAAACGAAGTACGCGAAGTTGCAGCTATGGCGAACTTTTAATCTAAACAAAACCCAAAGTCTAAACGATGCCCTAAGGGCTGTATATATGGAGGAAGAGGGGGGGAATTTCGTGGCCCTTGGTGGAGGGGTCCGAAATCAACCCTATCTCTTGTTTCCCCACACATACGGACTCTAAAAATAGCCTATACTTATGTATTTCGAAATTACATGGGCCTGGCCCAATAATAAGGTGACGCAGCACCTATAATAGCCTCGGGACGAAATTTATGAAGTGGCATCTTGTATATTTCGTCCAAGGCTTCATGCACCCATTATGGTGGCTTCAAAGTCCTGAAATCATCACTTGTAACTCCGTTCTTGTTCCCCTTGCGCATGCCATCATCTCCATGCTTGTTCTTGCTCTAATGTTCATCCTTCTCCAAGCTAGGCCCTTCATTTGTAAGCAAAACAAATGTATCCAATTTAGGCAGCATCATATTCTCATGAATATTAGAATCATTACCAAGAAACGAAAGTACCTCGTAATTTAGTTGGCGTGCACGAGCTCTAGTAATTGGTCCAGTATGTATAGCAGCAGGGGCTGTGGGTGTAACAATTGTATTGATGTCCTCATCATCCTCCCCTTCTTGAAATGAAGTCGTCCTCGATGGAAGCTCATCTTCCTCACCCAAATAAGGCTTCAAATCTGCAATGTTAAAAGTGGGACTAACCCCAAAATCTGCAGGCAGCTCAAGTTTATATGCATTATCATTTATTTTCTCTAACACCTTAAAGGGACCATCAGCACGTGGCATTAGCTTTGATTTGCGCAAATCAGGAAATCTATCCTTACGCTCAATGTTTTCCTTAGTTAACTCATGCATTTCTAATATCAATTCAGCACGTTGTTTAGCATCAAAATTAACCTTCTCCGAAGATGGAAGAGGCAACAAATCAATAGGTGCACGAGGTAGGAAACCATACACAACTTCAAAAGGGCACATCTTAGTAGTAGAATGCAATGAACGATTATAAGCAAATTCAATATGAGGCAAGCATTCCTCCCACATTTTCTTATTATTCTTCAAAACAGCCCTAAGCATAGTAGACAACGTTCTATTGACTACTTCAGTTTGTCCATTAGTTTGGGGGTGACAAGTAGTACTAAAAAGCAGTTTAGTCCCCAACTTAGCCCATAAACATCTCCAAAAGTGGCTAAGAAATTTAGTATCACGATCTGAAACAATAGTATTTGACACACCATGCAAGCGAATAATTTCACGAAAGAACAAATCAGCAACATTAACAGCATCATCGCTTTTATGACATGGTATAAAGTGTGCCATTTTCGAGAATCTATCCATGACAACAAATATGCTATCCCTCCCCTTCTTTGTTCGAGGTAAACCTAAAACAAAGTCCATAGATATATCCTCCCAAGGAAGACTAGGTACAGGCAAAGGCATATATAAACCATGAGGATTGAGTCGTGACTTAGCTTTTTGACATGTAATGCATCGAGCAATAAAACGCTCAACATCCCGTCTTATCTTTGGCCAAAAGAAATGTGTAGCAAGTACGTCCTCCGTCTTCTTCACGCCAAAGTGTCCCATTAATCCTCCTCCATGCGCCTCCTGCAACAACAAAAGACGAACGGAGCTAGCTGGAATGCATAGCTTGTTAGCACGAAACACAAATCTATCGTTAACGACAAACTTGTTCCACATTCTTCCTACTTTACAATTCTGCATTACATCTTTAAAATCAGCATCATGCACATATTGATCTTTGATGGTCTCCAAACCAAATATTTTGAAGTCAAGTTGTGAAAGCATAGTATAGCGACGAGACAATGCATCAGCAATAACATTTTCTTTTCCCTTCTTGTGTTTAATGACATAAGGGAAAGTCTCAATGAATTCAACCCATTTAGCATGTCTACGATTCAGTTTAGCTTGACTTTTAATATGTTTCAAAGATTCATGATCAGAATGTATAACAAATTCTTTGGGCCATAAATAATGTTGCCATGTTTCTAAAGTCCGAACAAGAGCATATAATTCTTTATCATAAGTAGAATAATTCAGACTAGGCCCACTCAATTTTTCAGAAAAGTATGCAACAGGTTTGCCATCTTGTAATAACACACCTACTAATCCAATTCCACTAGCATCACATTCAAGCTCAAAAGTCTTATTAAAATCAGGAAGTTGGAGTAAAGGAGCATGTGTCAACTTATCTTTCAATACCGTGAAGGCTTCTTCCTGTGCGGTACCCCAAACAAAAGGCACATCCTTCTTTGTAAGCTCGTTGAGAGGTGCAGCAATGGTGCTGAAATCTCTCACAAAACGCCTATAGAATCCAGCGAGGCCAAGAAAACTCCTCACTTGTGTGACCGTTTTGGGCTGCGGCCAACTCTCAATAGCTTCAATCTTGGCTTTGTCAACTTCAATTCCCTGTGGAGTAACAACATAGCCAAGAAAAGATACTCGGTCGGTGCAAAAGGTGCACTTCCCAAGGTTACCAAACAAACGTGCATCACGTAGAGCAATAAAAACAGCACGTAAATGTTCCAAATGTTCTTCCAAAGATCTGCTATAAATCAAAATGTCATCAAAGTAAACTACCACAAATCGTCCAATGAAAGCACGTAAAACTTCGTTCATTAATCTCATGAAAGTACTAGGTGCATTAGTTAACCCAAAAGGCATGACTAACCACTCATATAATCCAAACTTAGTTTTAAATGCTGTTTTCCATTCATCTCCCAATTTCATACGAATTTGATGGTAGCCACTACGCAAATCAACTTTGGAGAATATTGTAGAGCCACTCAATTCATCAAGCATATCATCTAGCCTAGGAATAGGATGACGATAACGAATAGTAATATTATTAATGCCTCTACAATCAACACACATACGTGATGTACCATCCTTTTTCGGCACTAGAATAATAGGAACAGCACAAGGACTAAGGGATTTGCGTATATAACCTTTGTCAAGAAGCTCTTGTACTTGACGCATAATCTCCTTCGTCTCCTCTGGATTGGTACGGTATGGTGCACGGTTTGGCAGTGAAGCACCGGGAATTAAGTCAATCTGATGCTCAATCCCTCGAATAGGCGGTAATCCCGGTGGCACGTCTTGTGGAAAAACGTCAGCGAACTCCTGCAAAATGTTAGTGACAGCAGGAGGCAAAGAGGAAGGCACGTCCTCGAATGAAAATAATGCCTCTTTGCACACAAAAGCATAGCAAACAGATTTGCTGAAATCTAGCTCATCAATATCAGATTTGGTGGCAAATAAACATGCACTTTTCAATTTAATTTCAGAAGCAACACTAGATGGTTTATTATTAGGCTTCATTTGTTGCTCAAATTCTTTTGCCACAATCTGATTTTCACTCTTATTCTTCTCCTGTTGTGCTTTATTAGCTCTATTAATATCATCTTTCAAAATGGAATCAGGAGTCATAGGAAGCAAAGTAATATTTTTATCCTTATGAACAAGAGTATAGTAATTGTTTCTACCATGGTGTACAGAATTTTTATCAAATTGCCATGGTCTACCAAGTAATAAGGAACATGCTTGCATAGGTACCACATCACAATCAACATAATCAGCATATGTAGAGATACTAAAATGCACACGAACAGTACGTGTTACCTTAACCTTGCCGCTGTTGTTGAACCATTGGATGTAGTAAGGATGTGGATGTGGTCTTGTGGTGAGAGAAAGCTTCTCCACCATCTCCATGCTAGCCAAGTTGTTGCAGCTCCCTCCGTCTATTATGACGCGCACAGAACGTTCCTTCACAACTCCCTTGGTATGGAACAAATTGTGCCTCTGATTTTGCTCAGCTTGTGTGACATGCACACTCAAAACACGTTGAGCAACTAAACATTCATACCTGTCAGCGTCTTCAGGAGCCATGTATTGCGTCTCATGATCAGAATCATCTCCACCATGTTCTTCACGTGTAATAAGAGCCAATGTCTCCTCATCATAGTCACTAGCGGACTCATATCCACCATCCGCAGTAGCAATCATCACACGCGGAGATTTGCATTCCCTCGCATAATGACCTCCTCCCTTACAACGACGACAAATAATATCACTTGTGTGCCCTGTTGATGCCATGGAAGAAGAAGAACGCTGTGCAGGCCCCGCAGGTGTGCTCTTGGCAGATAATGGTGGTTGTGCCTGTTTTCTTGTATCACGGCTGGAGGTGGCACCGGATGGAGGTGCTGGTGCAGTTGAAGTAGAAGATGCACGTCGTGTCCATGAAGAAGGTCGGCCTGCAGAAAAGTTAGTTCGCCCCAATGCTTGTCGATCCTGCACTTCACGTTCAGCTTTACAAGCAAGATGGAATAAACGAGTGATATTAGTATACTCCTTATAGTCTAGAATGGTCTGAATCTCTCTATTTAATCCACCCAGAAAACATGCAAGCATAGCTTCATTCTCCTCAACAATACCACATCTAATCATGCCAGTTTGTAATTCCTGATAATATTCTTCTACAGAATTTTTTCCTTGTCTTAAACGCTGCAATTTTTGAAGCAATTCACGTTGATAATATGGTGGAACCCAACGCGTACGCATAGCAGTTTTCAAAGCAGCCCAAGTAGTTGGAATAGGAGATAATCTACAATGTTCAGACCACCATACACATGCAAAACTAGTGAAAGCAGAAACAGCAGCAGCAACTCGTCTCTCCTCAGGATATTGTAAACATGTAAATCGTTGTTCAGTTTCTAACTCCCAAGTAAGATATATATCAGGAACATATCTACCCTCAAATGGTGGAATATTCAATTTCAGTTTAGGAATATGGACATCATCTCGTACCTGAGGTGGTGGTGGTGCAGGCCTACCATTACGAATATATACCTGAGGTCGACCTGCTGGTGGTGGTGCTGGTGGCTGCTCGTAGATCTGATTTTGATCAACCTCATCCTCATAATCGCCCGCATACTCATCATCCTCCTGGGTACCAGCAACAGCAGTAGCAGGAGCCACAGAAGTATCAACAGCAGCACCAACAGTTTGGCCAAATGCAAGAGGAACACGGCTCGCTCGGCGAAGGTCTGCTTCGCGACGTGGAGGTAGTCGTTGTTGTTGTTGTTGGAGAGGTGCGTTAGGTGCAGCGGGTGGTGGTGGTGGAAGACGCGCGAGCAATTCATTAAATCTGTTATCGAGCTTTGTTTCGAATGTCTTCTCAAGGCCAGTGATCTTCTCCATGGCCTCTTCAAAATTGTTCAGCACATCTTGCACCTGTTCAGTCATCATTTGCTGAAACTTATCATGAAGCTCCTTGTTCGATAAATTCTCCCAGTCAATCTCGTCGGCTTGTGATCCTGGCATGGTTAGCAGCAATAGAAACACACAAGAATATGATCCTACAGACTACTAAGAAGTGGTGGTGGTGTATCACAAATCCGTCAAGCAAATCTCAAATTCTTACCAGTTCTTACCCAGCAGCAGGCGGTGATCGGCAACCGTTGTAGTCAAAAACTCTCAAAGCTTGGATAGAGCGATTACCAGGGAGAGTCAAACACACGACGTAGATGTATGTGGAGCTGGGAAGGCTTATAGTATGGTAGCAAAAAGGGTCAGCAATAATCAATTCAGAGATGCAAAGTTGAATAAACGCTCAACGACGGTACTGTGCTGGTCCTAGGCTAGACTGTGCTAGAGACGCGAGCCTAGAACACCAACAAAATCACGGCGCGGCACGTAAACAAGGGAAAAGCACACTCTGAAAAAAAATTCGCTCTTTTTTTTTGCGCTGCTTTTTTTTTGCGAAAAATCACTATAATGGCGAGTGTCTCAAAACTCTTCCTAGGTCAAACTGACAGGATGGGCACGAAATTTTTTTCGACCAATTTTTTTTTTCGACTGCCCGGACCCAAAAATTGGAAACGGGTCAAAAAACTTCCTATAATGGCACCTGTCTCAAAACACTCAAAAACACCTAAAAATAGGATAGCCAGAAATTTTTTCGAAAAATGCGTTTTCGAAAAATTTTGGGCCAGAATTTTTTTTTCCGAAACCTACTCCGGCAAGGAAACACGAATCGGAATCTAGATGGATCCCGAAAACAAACCTAATAAGCAAAGAACTCGGATTGGTGGTGGATATATGGTGGTGGTATATGGCAGCGGTGGTGGTAGCGGTGGTAGTATATGGATATGGATCGGTGGTGGTATATGGACACGGATTGGTGGTGGTATATGGATACGGATTCGGAGCGGTGGCGGATAAGCGGTGGTGGTAGATGGCAGGGGCGATGATGATGGTGCGGCGGCGGCGTGACAACTTATGACCAGAACTCGAAACTCTAAAAGACTAGACTCTAAGACCAGCAACTAGACACGACGATGCAACCGCAAATTCAACAAAGCAAAACCCTAAAAAGATTATGCAAAGGCTCAGATTGGTTCAGATATGATGAACTAACCCTAATTTTTTTGTGGCTTTTTCGTGGACTGTAGGTATGAAGAACAGACTCGATCTAAACTACGAAAAACTGTAAAATCTCACCGAGCAACCTGGAAATCTGATACCACTTGATAGAGGCAAAGGTGTCCCGTCTTTCGATGAGATGATGGATATCGCTTTGGTGGAAGTCGACTTTGACGATCCGACTACGAACGTGTGAGGACGTCGCGCCTTAGCAATCGCTAAACCAACTCCGAGAGGTTATTGACCACGCCGGAGCACGATCAACCTGACCACGAGGGTCTGTTTCCTGCGAGCAAACGAAGAACAAGCAAGAAACTAAGAGTGCAATCTGGATATTGCGAATATAAGATGAAAGCTTTATTGATCAAGGTGGGGTTCTGTGACGCCTTTGTCTGGTCGTTGAACACAAACGAAGTACGCGAAGTTGCAGCTATGGCGAACTTTTAATCTAAACAAAACCCAAAGTCTAAACGATGCCCTAAGGGCTGTATATATGGAGGAAGAGGGGGGAATTTCGTGGCCCTTGGTGGAGGGGTCCGAAATCAACCCTATCTCTTGTTTCCCCACACATACGACTCTAAAAATAGCCTATACTTATGTATTTCGAAATTACATGGGCCTGGCCCAATAATAAGGTGACGCAGCACCTAAAATAGCCTCGGGACGAAATTTATGAAGTGGCATCTTGTATATTTCGTCCAAGGCTTCATGCACCCATTATGGTGGCTTCAAAGTCCTGAAATCATCACTTGTAACTCCGTTCTTGTTCCCCTTGCGCATGCCATCATCTCCATGCTTGTTCTTGCTCCAATGTTCATCCTTCTCCAAGCTAGGCCCTTCATTTGTAAGCAAAACAAATGTATCCAATTTAGGCAGCATCATATTCTCATGAACATTAGAATCATTACCAAGAAATGAAAGTACCTGGTAATTTAGTTGGCGTGCACGAGCTCTAGTAATTGGTCCAGTATGTATAGCAGCAGGGGCTGTGGGTGTAACAATTGTATTGATGTCCTCATCATCCTCCCCTTCTTGAAATGAAGTCGTCCTCGACGGAAGTTCATCTTCCTCACCCAAATAAGGCTTCAAATCTGCAATGTTAAAAGTGGGACTAACCCCAAAATCTGCAGGCAGCTCAAGTTTATATGCATTATCATTTATTTTCTCTAACACCTTAAAGGGACCGTCAGCACGTGTCATTAGCTTTGATTTGCGCAAATCAGGAAATCTATCCTTACGCAAATGTAACCAAACAAGATCTCCAGGTGCAAACACAACATGTTTTCTACCCTTATCTCCAGCAAGTTTATATTTAGCATTCATATGCTCAATGTTTTCCTTAGTTAACTCATGCATTTTTAAAATCAATTCAGCACGTTGTTTAGCATCAAAATTAACCTTCTCCGAAGATGGAAGAGGCAACAAATCAATAGGTGCACGAGGTAGGAAACCATACACAACTTCAAAAGGGCACATCTTAGTAGTAGAATGCAATGAACGATTATAAGCAAATTCAATATGAGGCAAGCATTCCTCCCACATTTTCTTATTATTCTTCAAAACAGCCCTAAGCATAGTAGACAACGTTCTATTGACTACTTCAGTTTGTACATCAGTTTGGGGGTGACAAGTAGTACTAAAAAGCAGTTTAGTCCCCAACTTAGCCCATAAACATCTCCAAAAGTGGCTAAGAAATTTAGTATCACGATCTGAAACAATAGTATTTGGCACACCATGCAAGCGAATAATTTCACGAAAGAACAAATCAGCAACATTAACAGCATCATCGCTTTTATGACATGGTATAAAGTGTGCCATTTTCGAGAATCTATCCACGACAACAAATATGCTATCCCTCCCCTTCTTTGTTCGAGGTAAACCTAAAACAAAGTCCATAGATATATCCTCCCAAGGAACACTAGGTACAGGCAAAGGCATATATAAACCATGAGGATTGATGATGAGGACATCAATACAATTGTTACACCCACAGCCCCTGCTGCTATACATACTGGACCAATTACTAGAGCTCGTGCACGCCAACTAAATTACCAGGTACTTTCGTTTCTTGGTAATGATTCTAATGTTCATGAGAATATGATGCTGCCTAAATTGGATACATTTGTTTTGCTTACAAATGAAGGGCCTAGCTTGGAGAAGGATGAACATTGGAGCAAGAACAAGCATGGAGATGATGGCATGCGCAAGGGAAACAAGAACGGAGTTACAAGTGATGATTTCAGGACTTTGAAGCCACCATAATGGGTGCATGAAGCCTTGGACGAAATATACAAGACGCCACTTCATAAATTTCGTTCCGAGGCTATTTTAGGTGCTGCGTCACCTTATTATTGGGCCAGGCCCATGTAATTTCAAAATACATAAGTATAGGCTATTTTTAGAGTCCGTATGTGTGGGGAAACAAGAGATAGGGTTGATTTCGGACCCCTCCACCAAGGGCCACGAAATTCCCCCCCTCTTCCTCCATATATACAGCCCTTAGGGCATCGTTTAGACTTTGGGTTTTGTTTAGATTAAAAGTTCGCCATAGCTGCAACTTCGCGTACTTCGTTTGTGTTCAACGACCAGACAAAGGCGTCACAGAACCCCACCTTGATCAATAAAGCTTTCATCTTATATTCGCAATATCCAGATTGCAATCTTAGTTTCTTGCTTGTTCTTCGTTTGCTCGCAGGAAACAGACCTTCGTGGTCAGGTTGATCGTGCTCCGGCGTGGTCAATAACCTCTCGGAGTTGGTTTAGCGATTGCTAAGGCGCGACGTCCTCGCACGTTCGTAGTCGGATCGTCAAAGTCGACTTCCACCAAAGCGAAATCCTCCATCTCATCGAAAGACGGGACACCTTTGCCTCTATCACTTAGTTAACTCATGCATTTTTAAAATCAATTCAACACGTTGTTTAGCATCAAAATTAACCTTCTCCGAAGATGGAAGAGGCAACAAATCAATAGGTGCACGAGGTAGGAAACCATACACAACTTCAAAAGGGCACATCTTAGTAGTAGAATGCAATGAACGATTATAAGCAAATTCAATATGAGGCAAGCATTCCTCCCACATTTTCTTATTATTCTTCAAAACAGCCCTAAGCATAGTAGACAACGTTCTATTGACTACTTCAGTTTGTCCATCAGTTTGGGGGTGACAAGTAGTACTAAAAAGCAGTTTAGTCCCCAACTTAGCCCATAAACATCTCCAAAAGTGGCTAAGAAATTTAGTATCACGATCTGAAACAATAGTATTTGGCACACCATGCAAGCGAATAATTTCACGAAAGAACAAATCAGCAACATTAACAGCATCATCGCTTTTATGACATGGTATAAAGTGTGCCATTTTCGAGAATCTATCCACGACAACAAATATGCTATCCCTCCCCTTCTTTGTTCGAGGTAAACCTAAAACAAAGTCCATAGATATATCCTCCCAAGGAACACTAGGTACAGGCAAAGGCATATATAAACCATGAGGATTAAGTCGTGACTTAGCTTTTTGACATGTAGTGCATCGAGCAATAAAACGCTCAACATCCCGTCTCATCTTTGGCCAAAAGAAATGTGTAGCAAGTACGTCCTCCGTCTTCTTCACGCCAAAGTGTCCCATTAATCCTCCTCCATGCGCCTCCTGCAACAACAAAAGACGAACGGAGCTAGCTGGAATGCATAGCTTGTTAGCACGAAACACAAATCCATCATTAACGACAAACTTGTTCCACATTCTTCCTTCTTTACAATTCTGCATTACATCTTTAAAATCAGCATCATGCACATATTGATCTTTGATGGTCTCCAAACAAAATATTTTGAAGTCAAGTTGTGAAAGCATAGTATAGCGACGAGACAATACATCAACAATAACATTTTCTTTTCCCTTCTTGTGTTTAATGACATAAGGGCAAGTCTCAATGAATTCAACCCATTTAGCATGTCTACGATTCAGTTTAGCTTGACTTTTAATATGTTTCAAAGATTCATGATCAGAATGTATAACAAATTCTTTGGGCCATAAATAATGTTGCCATGTTTCTAAAGTCCGAACAAGAGCATATAATTCTTTATCATAAGTAGAATAATTCAGACTAGGCCCACTCAATTTTTCAGAAAAGTATGCAACAGGTTTGCCATCTTGTAATAACACACCTCCTAATCCAATTCCACTAGCATCACATTCAAGCTCAAAAGTCTTATTAAAATCAGGAAGTTGGAGTAAAGGAGCATGTGTCAACTTATCTTTCAATACCGTGAAGGCTTCTTCCTGTGCGGTACCCCAAACAAAAGGCACATCCTTCTTTGTAAGCTCGTTGAGAGGTGCAGCAATGGTGCTGAAATCTCTCACAAAACGCCTACAGAATCCAGCGAGGCCAAGAAAACTCCTCACTTGTGTGACCGTTTTGGGCTGCGGCCAACTCTCAATAGCTTCAATCTTGGCTTTGTCAACTTCAATTCCCTGTGGAGTAACAACATAGCCAAGAAAAGATACTCGGTCGGTGCAAAAGGTGCACTTCCCAAGGTTACCAAACAAACGTGCATCACGTAGAGCAATAAAAACAGCACGTAAATGTTCCAAATGTTCTTCCAAAGATCTGCTATAAATCAGTATATCATCAAAATACACTACCAGAAATCGTCCAATGAAAGCACGTAAAACTTCGTTCATTAGTCTCATGAAAGTACTAGGCGCATTAGTTAACCCAAAAGGCATGACTAACCACTCATATAATCCAAACTTAGTTTTAAATGTTGTTTTCCATTCATCTCCCAATTTCATACGAATTTGATGGTAGCCACTACGCAAATCAACTTTGGAGAATATTGTAGAGCCACTCAATTCATCAAGCATATCATCTAGCCTAGGAATAGGATGACGATAACGAATAGTAATATTATTAATGCCTCTACAATCAACACACATACGTGATGTACCATCCTTTTTCGGCAGTAGAATAATAGGAACAGCACAAGGACTAAGGGATTCGCGTATATAACCTTTGTCGAGAAGCTCTTGTACTTGACGCATAATCTCCTTCGTCTCCTCTGGATTGGTACGGTATGGTGCACGGTTTGGCAGTGAAGCACCGGGAATTAAGTCAATCTGATGCTCAATCCCTCGAATAGGCGGTAATCCCGGTGCCACGTCTTGTGGAAAAACGTCAGCGAACTCCTGCAAAATGTTAGTGACAGCAGGAGGCAAAGAGGAAGGCACGTCCTCGAATTAAAATAATGCCTCTTTGCACACAAAAGCATAGCAAACAGATTTGCTAAAATCTAGCTCATCAATATCAGATTTGGTGGCAAATAAACATGCACTTTTCAATTTAATTTCAGAAGCAACACTAGATGGTTTATTATTAGGCTTCATTTGTTGCTCAAATTCTTTTGCCACAATCTGATTTTCACTCTTATTCTTCTCCTGTTGTGCTTTATTAGCTCTATTAATATCATCTTTCAAAATGGAATCAGGAGTCATAGGAAGCAAAGTAATATTTTTATCCTTATGAACAAGAGTATAGTGATTGTTTCTACCATGGTGTACAGAATTTTTATCAAATTGCCATGGTCTACCAAGTAATAAGGAACATGCTTGCATAGGTACCACATCACAATCAACATAATCAGCATATGTAGAGATACTAAAATGCACACGAACAGTACGTGTTACCTTAACCTTGCCGCTGTTGTTGAACCATTGGATGTAGTAAGGATGTGGATGTGGTCTTGTGGTGAGAGAAAGCTTCTCCACCATCTCCATGCTAGCCAAGTTGTTGCAGCTCCCTCCGTCTATTATGACGCGCACAGAACGTTCCTTCACAACTCCCTTGGTATGGAACAAATTGTGCCTCTGATTTTGCTCAGCTTGTGTGACCTGCACACTTAAAACACGTTGAGCAACTAAACATTCATACCGGTCAGCGTCTTCAGGAGCCATGTATTGCGTCTCATGATCAGAATCATCTCCACCATGTTCTTCACGTGTAATAAGAGCCAATGTCTCCTCATCATAGTCACTAGCGGACTCATATCCACCATCCGCGGTAGCAATCATCACACGCGGAGATTTGCATTCCCTCGCATAATGACCTCCTCCCTTACAACGACGACAAATAATATCACTTGTGTGCCCTGTTGATGCCATGGAAGAAGAAGAACGTTGTGCAGGCCCCACGGGTGCGCTCTTGGCAGATAATGGTGGTTGTGCATGTTTTCTTGTATCACGGCTGGAGGTGGCACCGGATGGAGGTGCTGGTGCAGTTGAAGTAGAAGATGCACGTGGTGTCCATGATGAAGGTCGGCCTGCAGAAAAGTTAGTTCACCCCAATGCTTGTCGATCCTGCACTTCACGTTCAGCTTTACAAGCAAGATGGAATAAACGAGTGATATTAGTATACTCCTTATAGTCTAGAATGGTCTGAATCTCTCTATTTAATCCACCCAGAAAACGTGCAAGCATAGCTTCATTCTCCTCAACAATACCACATCTAATCATGCCAGTTTGTAATTCCTGATAATATTCTTCTACAGAATTTTTCCCTTGTCTTAAACGCTGCAATTTTTGAAGCAATTCACGTTGATAATATGGTGGAACCCAACGCGTACGCATAGCAGTTTTCAAAGCAGCCCAAGTAGTTGGAATAGGATATAATCTACAATGTTCAGACCACCATACACATGCAAAACTAGTGAAAGCACAAACGGCAGCAGCAACTCGTCTCTCCTCAGGATATTGTAAACATGTAAATCGTTGTTCAGTTTCTAACTCCCAAGTAAGATTGATAGAGGCGGAGGTGTCCCGTCTTTCGATGAGATGGTGGATTTCGCTTTGGTGGAAGTCGACTTTGACGATCCGACTACGAACGTGCGAGGACGTCGCGCCTTAGCAATCGCTAAACCAACTCCGAGAGGTTATTGACCACGCCGGAGCACGATCAACCTGACCACGAGGGTCTGTTTCCTGCGAGCAAACGAAGAACAAGCAAGAAACTAAGATTGCAATCTGGATATTGCGAATATAAGATGAAAGCTTTATTGATCAAGGTGGGGTTCTGTGACGCCTTTGTCTGGTCGTTGAACACAAACGAAGTACGCGAAGTTGCAGCTATGGCGAACTTTTAATCTAAACAAAACCCAAAGTCTAAACGATGCCCTAAGGGCTGTATATATGGAGGAAGAGGGGGGAATTTCGTGGCCCTTGGTGGAGGGGTCCGAAATCAACCCTATCTCTTGTTTCCCCACACATACGGACTCTAAAAATAGCCTATACTTATATATTTCGAAATTACATGGGCCTGGCCCAATAATAAGGTGACGCAGCACCTAAAATAGCCTCGGGACGAAATTTATGAAGTGGCATCTTGTTTATTTCGTCCAAGGCTTCATGCACCCATTATGGTGGCTTCAAAGTCCTGAAATCATCACTTGTAACTCCGTTCTTGTTCCCCTTGCGCATGCCATCATCTCCATGCTTGTTCTTGCTCCAATGTTCATCCTTCTCCAAGCTAGGCCCTTCATTTGTAAGCAAAACAAATGTATCCAATTTAGGCAGCATCATATTCTCATGAACATTAGAATCATTACCAAGAAATGAAAGTACCTGGTAATTTAGTTGGCGTGCACGAGCTCTAGTAATTGGTCCAGTATGTATAGCAGCAGGGGCTGTGGGTGTAACAATTGTATTGATGTCCTCATCATCCTCCCCTTCTTGAAATGAAGTCGTCCTCGACGGAAGTTCATCTTCCTCACCCAAATAAGGCTTCAAATCTGCAATGTTAAAAGTGGGACTAACCCCAAAATCTGCAGGCAGCTCAAGTTTATATGCATTATCATTTATTTTCTCTAACACCTTAAAGGGACCGTCAGCACGTGTCATTAGCTTTGATTTGCGCAAATCAGGAAATCTATCCTTACGCAAATGTAACCAAACAAGATCTCCAGGTGCAAACACAACATGTTTTCTACCCTTATCTCCAGCAAGTTTATATTTAGCATTCATATGCTCAATGTTTTCCTTAGTTAACTCATGCATTTTTAAAATCAATTCAGCACGTTGTTTAGCATCAAAATTAACCTTCTCCGAAGATGGAAGAGGCAACAAATCAATAGGTGCACGAGGTAGGAAACCATACACAACTTCAAAAGGGCACATCTTAGTAGTAGAATGCAATGAACGATTATAAGCAAATTCAATATGAGGCAAGCATTCCTCCCACATTTTCTTATTATTCTTCAAAACAGCCCTAAGCATAGTAGACAACGTTCTATTGACTACTTCAGTTTGTCCATCAGTTTGGGGGTGACAAGTAGTACTAAAAAGCAGTTTAGTCCCCAACTTAGCCCATAAACATCTCCAAAAATGGCTAAGAAATTTAGTATCATGATCTGAAACAATAGTATTTGGCACACCATGCAAGCGAATAATTTCACGAAAGAACAAATCAGCAACATTAACAGCATCATCGCTTTTATGACATGGTATAAAGTGTGCCATTTTCTAAAGTCCGAACAAGAGCATATAATTCTTTATCATAAGTAGAATAATTCAGACTAGGCCCACTCAATTTTTCAGAAAAGTATGCAACAGGTTTGCCATCTTGTAATAACACACCTCCTAATCCAATTCCACTAGCATCACATTCAAGCTCAAAAGTCTTATTAAAATCAGGAAGTTGGAGTAAAGGAGCATGTGTCAACTTATCTTTCAATACCGTGAAGGCTTCTTCCTGTGCGGTACCCCAAACAAAAGGCACATCCTTCTTTGTAAGCTCGTTGAGAGGTGCAGCAATGGTGCTGAAATCTCTCACAAAACGCCTATAGAATCCAGCGAGGCCAAGAAAACTCCTCACTTGTGTGACCGTTTTGGGCTGCGGCCAACTCTCAATAGCTTCAATCTTGGCTTTGTCAACTTCAATTCCCTGTGGAGTAACAACATAGCCAAGAAAAGATACTCGGTCGGTGCAAAAGGTGCACTTCCCAAGGTTACCAAACAAACGTGCATCACGTAGAGCAATAAAAACAGCACGTAAATGTTCCAAATGTTCTTCCAAAGATCTGCTATAAATCAATATGTCATCAAAGTAAACTACCACAAATCGTCCAATGAAAGCACGTAAAACTTCGTTCATTAATCTCATGAAAGTAAGTTGTTGCAGCTCCCTCCGTCTATTATGACGCGCACAGAACGTTCCTTCACAACTCCCTTGGTATGGAACAAATTGTGCCTCTGATTTTGCTCAGCTTGTGTGACCTGCACACTCAAAACACGTTGAGCAACTAAACATTCATACCTGTCAGCGTCTTCAGGAGCCATGTATTGCGTCTCATGATCAGAATCATCTCCACCATGTTCTTCACGTGTAATAAGAGCCAATGTCTCCTCATCATAGTCACTAGCGGACTCATATCCACCATCCGCGGTAGCAATCATCACACGCGGAGATTTGCATTCTCTCGCATAATGACCTCCTCCCTTACAACGACGACAAATAATATCACTTGTGTGCCCTGTTGATGCCATGGAAGAAGAAGAACGCTGTGCAGGCCCCGCAGGTGCGCTCTTGGCAGATAATGGTGGTTGTGCCTATTTTCTTGTATCACGGCTGGAGGTGGCACCGGATGGAGGTGCTGGTGCAGTTGAAGTAGAAGATGCACGTGGTGTCCATGATGAAGGTCGGCCTGCAGAAAAGTTAGTTCGCCCCAATGCTTGTCGATCCTGCACTTCACGTTCAGCTTTACAAGCAAGATGGAATAAACGAGTGATATTAGTATACTCCTTATAGTCTAGAATGGTCTGAATCTCTCTATTTAATCCACCCAGAAATCGTGCAAGCATAGCTTCATTCTCCTCAACAATACCACATCTAATCATGCCAGTTTGTAATTCCTGATAATATTCTTCTACAGAATTTTTCCCTTGTCTTAAACGCTGCAATTTTTGAAGCAATTCACGTTGATAATATGGTGGAACCCAACGCGTACGCATAGCAGTTTTCAAAGCAGCCCAAGTAGTTGGAATAGGATATAATCTACAATGTTCAGACCACCATACACATGCAAAACTAGTGAAAGCACAAACAGCAGCAGCAACTCGTCTCTCCTCAGGATATTGTAAACATGTAAATCGTTGTTTAGTTTCTAACTCCCAAGTAAGATATATATCAGGAACATATCTACCCTCAAATGGTGGAATATTCAATTTCAGTTTAGGAATATGGACATCATCTCGTACCTGAGGTGGTGGTGCAGGCCTACCATTACGAATATATACCTGAGGTCGACCTGCTGGTGGTGGTGCTGGTGGCTGCTCGTAGATCTGATTTTGATCAACCTCATCCTCATAATCGCCCGCATACTCATCATCCTCCTGGGTACCAGCAGAAGCAGTAGCAGGAGCCAAAGAAGCACCAACAGCAGTAGCAGCGGCACCAGAATTTTGTCCTGGCTCAATAGGAACATGCTGTGCTCGTCCATACTGATTCGGAAGGGGGCGTAGTTGTTGTTGTTGTTGCAGAGGTGCGACAGGTGCAGCCGGTGGTGGAAGACGCGCAAGCAGTTCATTAAATATGTTATCGAGCTTTGTTTCGAACGTCTTCTCAAGGCCAGTGATCTTCTCCATGGCCTCTTCAAAATTGTTCAGCACATCTTGTACCTGTTCAGTCATCATTTGCTGAAACTTATCATGAAGCTCCTTGTTCGATAAGTTCTCCCAGTCAATCTCGTCGGCTTATGATCCTGGCATGGTTAGCAGCAATAGAAACACACAAGAATATGATCCTACAGACTACAAACAAGAGGTGGTGGTGGGTGTCACAAATCCGTCTAGCAAATCTCAAATTCTTACGAGTTCTTGCCCAACAGCAGGCGGTGATCGGCAACCGTTGTAGTCAAAAACTCTCAAAGCTTGGATAGAGTGATTACCAGGGAGAGTCAACCGCACGACGTAGATGTATGTGGAGCTGGGAAGGCTTATAATATGGTAGCAAAAAGGGTCAGCAATAATCAATTCAGAGATGCAAAGTTGAATAAACGCTCAACGACGGTACTGTGCTGGTCCTAGGCTAGACTGTGCTAGAGACGCGAGCCTAGAACATCAACAAAATCACGGCGCGACACGTAAACAAGGGAAAAGCACACTCTGAAAATTTTCTTTTCGCTCTCTTTTTTTTTGGGCTCTTTTTTTGCGCTCCTTTTTTTTTGCGAAAAAGCACTATAATGGCGAGTGTCTCAAAACTCTTCCTAGGTCAAACTGACAGGATGGGCACGAAATTTTTTTTTTCGAATTTTTTTTTCGACTGCCTGGACCCAAAAACTGGAAACGGGTCAAAAAAAACTTCCTATAATGGCACCTGTCTCAAAACACTCAGAAACACCTAAAAATAGGATAGCCAGAAATTTTTTCGAAAAATGCGTTTTCAAAAAATTTTGGGCCTAAACGGAGCGTGGCTACCCGACTCTTTTTTTTTCCGAAACCTACTCCGGCAAGGAAACACGAATCGAAAACTAGATGGATCTCGAAAACAACCCTAATAAGCAAGAAACTCGGATTGGTGGTGGATATATGGTGGTGGTATATGGCAGCGGTGGTGGTAGCGGTGGTAGTATATGGATATGGATCGGTGGTGGTATATGGACACGGATTGGTGGTGGTATATGGATACGGATTCGGAGCGGTGGCGGATAAGCGGTGGTGGTAGATGGCAGGGGCGATGATGATGGTGCGGCGGCGGCGTGACAACTTATGACCAGAACTCGAAACTCTAAAAGACTAGACTTTAAGACCAACAACTAGACCGACGATGCAACCGCAAATTCAACAAAGCAAAACCCTAAAAAGATTATGCAAAGGCTCAGATTGGTTCGGATATGATGAACTAACCCTAATTTTTTTTTTATTTTTTTTGTGGCTTTTTCGTGGACTGTAGGTATGAGGAACACACTCGATCTAAACTACGAAAAACTGTAAAATCTCACCGAGCAACCTGGAAATCTGATACCACTTGATAGAGGCAAAGTGATAGAGGCGAGGGTGTCCCAGTCTTTCGATGAGATGATAATTATCGATTTGGTGGAGACGACTTTGACGATCCGACTACAAACGTGCACGACATTGCGCCTTAGCAATCGCTAAACGAACTCCGAGAGGTTATTGACCACGCTGGAGCACGATCAACCTGACCAAGAAGGTCTATTCCTGCAAGCAATCGAAGAACGAGCAAGAATATGATAAAGCAATCTGAATATTGCGAATATATATGAAGTATTGATAATGGTGGGGATCCGGAAGCGGTCTTGGTCTGGTCGTTGGACACAAACGAAGTACACGAAGTTGCAATGGCTAACTTTTAACTAAACAAATCCCAAGGAAAAGCTACTAGATGGATCTACTTATATAGGAGCAAGGGGTGGCGGCCAAGGAGGTGGGAGGACGTCCCAAGGCAGCCTATAACTAAATCTAGGTTGTACAAGGCCAATGGGCCCAAGAGGAGGTGATGTAACACCTTTGGACTTGTAGTTTGACTCGGATTCTGCTGCAGCATCAGATTGTTTCATCCACAACTCAACGCTCCGGACGAATTTGAAGGTGATTCCAATTGGGTTGGAAAGTGCACGAAATCTAGTTTCCAACAAAAAAAAATCACCCAATTCGGAGTCCGTATGAAAAACTTGTGTGCGTTTTGAGTCAGGTATGTCTGTGCAGTCCGAATCTGAATCCAGAACGTGAGAGACTTGGACTCTATCTTCTCTTGGGCCAAAAGTGACGTGAGAGAACTTTTTGGACAGCAAATAAACATCTCTTTCTTCCTTATCTTCATATGTGGATTGTACAAATGTCCCATACACCTGCAATTAGACAAAACACAAAAGTGTGTGAAGTATTTTTGTTCTGGATAACATAAATAGATTATTGAATAGTCTGCACTAGAAATCACCTGACAAATATGCATATATGCAATATTTTTGGTCATATCCAAGGTAGTCATGTCCTCATCATCCTCCCCTTCTTGAAAATAAAGCCGTCCTCGGCGTTGCTTAATCTGAAATGTGGCTAACAAAAGAGACAAGGTGTACATGTTGTATATGTATATGTCATCCATTTTTTACTTCCCTTGATTTTTGCATATATGACACATGAATAGATGAGTAACTTGCATAGTTCATAAAATCTAAAGCCAAAAAATTAGCACAAGAAGTAGAAGGCATGAAAATATTGCAACTCAGTTTGCACATATAAGTGAAGGTCTTACTCATTTCAAAAGATTGACAATGTTCATCATTAAACCATCCCACCATTGGTGAATAAACCTTACTTGCATCAAATTTACATGCTACAACATGCTTAAATAAGCAAACATGCAATAAGTCATTCAACACAGAATCATCACCAAGATTAGAGGTCATATCAAAATGATTAAATATTGGTTCTTTTGCATCAATAGTTAATTCAATGGGTGCACTCAAAATTGTTGGTATTTCAGTTGTTTGATCACATGGCAAAGTCAAATTATCAACGTAGTCCTCTAAAATAGGTGGTGTGATCAAAGTAGTGGGTAGCTCATCAGATGGTGCATTCAAATTGACAAGGCATTCATCATTCTCATGTAGAGATGGAAGATCAGTACCTTTGTCATTACCTCTTATGATCAACTTAGATGATGTAGCCACTCTCGGGGGCGATGTGTCACATGGTGAAGGTGATGTAGTCCTGACAACAACGGATGTGGTTGTCATAGTATGCCTAGTAGTTGAAGGAACAATCATATCAACTCTTGGAATGTGCACCGTGCGCTTGTTCTCCTCGTGGCCAACACGTCGTTTTTTTTCCTGTTCAGCTTTGCAAGCAAGATGAAACAAATGGTCCATAGGATAACACTCTTCATGAATTAGTATCTCTTGAATATCACGGTTTAATCCTTCCCAAAATCTATCCATAAAATCATCTTCACTTTCTTCTAAAGAGGAATGCAACAAGGTAGTTTGTAAATCATCATAATATTTTGTTACAGTTTCACTACCTTGTTTTAAGTGTTGCAACTTCTTAATCATGTCACGAGTATAATAAGCAGGGACGAAACTATGTCGCATGGCAAGTTTCAAATCATCCCAAGTAGTAGGTATATAATCAGGGTGTAACCGACAATATTCACTCCACCAAACCAAAGCATAACCAGTGAAAGAACCAACCACAACCTTAACCTTTTTATGTTCATTGAAATTATGGGAAGCAAATATATTTTTTATGTCGAACTCCCATTCAATATATAAAGCAGGTTTAAAACGGCCATTAAATGGTGGTATAGATACATTAACCTGATTGATGAGGACATGACTACCTTGGATATGACCAAAAATATTGCATATATGCATATTTGTTAGGTGATTTCTAGTGCAAACTATTCAATAATCTATTTATGTTATCCAGAACAAAAATACTTCACACACTTTTGTGTTTTGTCTAATTGCAGGTGTATGGGACATTTGTACAATCCACATATGAAGATAAGGAAGAAAGAGATGTTTATTTGCTGTCCAAAAAGTTCTCTCACGTCACTTTTGGCCCAAGAGAAGATAGAGTCCAAGTCTCTCACGTTCTGGATTCAGATTCGGACTGCACAGACACACCTGACTCAAAACGCACACAAGTTTTTCATACGGACTCCGAATTGGGTGATTCTTTTTTTGTTGGAAACTAGATTTCGTGCACTTTCCAACCCAATTGGAATCACCTTCAAATTCGTCCGGAGCGTTGAGTTGTGGACGAAATAATCTGATGCTGCAGCAGAATCCGAGTCAAACTACAAGTCCAAAGGTGTTACATCACCTCCACTTGGGCCCATTGGCCTTGTACGACCTAGATTTAGTTTTAGGCTGCCTTGGGACGTCCTCCCACCTCCTTGGCCGCCACCCCTTGCTCCTATATAAGTAGATCCATCTAGTAGCTTTTCCTTGGGATTTGTTTAGTTAAAAGTTAGCCATTGCAACTTCGTGTACTTCGTTTGTGTCCAACGACCAGACCAAGACCGCTTTCGGATCCCCACCTTTATCAATACTTCATACATATTTGCAATATTCAGATTGCTTTTATCATATTCTTGCTCGTTCTTCGATTGCTTGCAGGAATAGACCTTCGTGGTCAGGTTGATCGTGCACCGGCGTGGTCAATAACCTCTGGAGATTGGTTTAGCGATTGCTAAGGCGCAACGTCGTGCACGTTTGTAGTCGGATCGTCAAAGTCGTCTCCACCAAATCGATAGTTACCATCTCATCGAAAGATCGGGACACCCCCGCCTCTATCAAGTGGTATCAGTTTTCAGGTTGCTCGGTGAGAATTTCCAGTTTTTCCTAAATTAGATTTATTTTCTTACCTATTGTCCAAGAAAAAGCCACAAAACAAAAGTTAGATCTATTCATCCTTTGTCCTAGCCAGACTGAGCCTTTCCAATTTTCTTTTCATTGTTTGCATTATTGAATTATCGGTTGCATCGCCGTGTTGAGTTGTTGGTCTTAGTGTCTAGTTCCTTTAGAGTTTCGAGTTCTGTTCACATTAGTCACGCAGCCGCTGCATCATTATCCCATCTGCTGTCCACCATCCCATCCACCAATTTTCACCACGTGCTACGCACTGTTTATTGTCATAATCATAGTTGAGGTCACTCACATCTTTGCCTGATCGAATCTGCATCTTATCTAGTTTGTCTTGGAAAGAGGGAGAAAAAGAATATAAAGAAAAAAATGAAAGAAAAAAGGAAAGAAAAAAAAAGAAAAAGAGGGAGAAGAAAAAGAAAAAAAAGAGCGTGAGAAAAAAAAAGAGAGAAGAAAAAAAATTGGATCTATCTAGAATCAATCTCGTACCTGAATTCGGATTGGAATCTGTTTTGCGCACTGTTCAGTAAAACAGGTGTATCTTCCTCATACGAAGTCCGTTTTGGCTCCGTGAGTACTCAAATTGAAGATAGCGACGAGCCGCATGTAAATAGTTGCACAAGCTTTTTCAATATTTGACACCTCAAAATCGGCTTCTAAATAGGTCTTTTTGCCCTCTGAAGTTCGTGAACACAGCTTGTTCCAATTTTTTAGGCCAGTTTTGGAATTCTTTGACTCCTCATATCAACTCGGAATTGAGTGATTCTTTTTGCATTGGAAAGCTTGAGTTAGTAGCATTCTTTGAAAGAATTTATCAGAAAATTGTCTCAAACTTTTCAAGAGGAAAGTTGGAGAGAGAGTTGTTGTATATCCTGCTTGGCAGTTGTTTTTCATCATTATCTTCACTGCCGTTGTGATCTTCACTTATATCTTGCTGTCAAGAGCTACTTAGTATCCTTTATTGATGCTAGTTGTGCTACGCCGTGACCTCATTAGTGTTCTAGGCTCGCGTCTCTAGTCCGGTCTAGCCTAGGACCAGCACAGTACCGTCGTTGAGCGTTTATTCAACATTGTATCTTTGAATTGATTATTGCTAATCTTTTGCTACCATATATAGCCAACCCAGCTCCACATATTTCTACACCGTGTATACGTACGCTCCCCTGGCAATCGCTTTACTCAATATTTGGAGTTACTTGACACCGCTGGTTGCCGATCACCGCCTGCTGCATGGTAAGAACTTGTAAGACATTGATATTTGATTTACTGTGAGCGTTTTACCACCACATCCTTGTAGTTATAGGAACATTATTTTTGGGTTTTGTTTCTTGTTCTACTAATCATGACAGGATCCAGAGTCAATTCATGGGCTTTGTCGATCGCGGGAGACGTGCCACCACCTTTGCAAATACCACAACCGTCACGAGAGGTGCACAAACATCCAAATGCACATGATCAGGTTAATGTATCTATACCACCATTTAATGGCCGTTTTAAACCTGCTTTATATATTGAATGGGAGTTCGACATAAAAAATATATTTGCTTCCCATAATTTCGATGAACATAAAAAGGTTAAGGTTGCGGTTGGTTCTTTCACTGGTTATGCTTTGGTTTTGTGGAGTGAATATTGTCGGTTACACCCTGATTATATACCTACTACTTGGGATGATTTGAAACTTGCCATGCGACATACTTTCGTCCCTGCTTATTATACTCGTGACATGATTAAGAAGTTGCAACACTTAAAACAAGGTAGTGAAACTGTAACAAAATATTATGATGATTTACAAACTACCTTGTTGCATTCCTCTTTAGAAGAAAGTGAAGATGATTTTATGGATAGATTTTGGGGAGGATTAAACCGTGATATTCAAGAGATACTAATTCATGAAGAGTGTTATCCTATGGACCATTTGTTTCATCTTGCTTGCAAATGATGAGGACATGACTACCTTGGATATGACAAAAAATATTGCATATATGCATATTTGTCAGGTGATTTCTAGTGCAAACTATTCAATAATCTATTTATGTTATCCAGAACAAAAATACTTCACACACTTTTGTGTTTTGTCTAATTGCAGGTGTATGGGACATTTGTACAATCCACATATGAAGATAAGGAAGAAAGAGATGTTTATTTGCTGTCCAAAAAGTTCTCTCACGTCACTTTTGGCCCAAGAGAAGATAGAGTCCAAGTCTCTCACGTTCTGGATTCAGATTCGGACTGCACAGACATACCTGACTCAAAACGCACACAAGTTTTTCATACGGACTCCGAATTGGGTGATTCTTTTTTTGTTGGAAACTAGATTTCGTGCACTTTCCAACCCAATTGGAATCACCTTCAAATTCGTCCGGAGCGTTGAGTTGTGGACGAAACAATCTGATGCTGCAGCAGAATCCGAGTCAAACTACAAGTCCAAAGGTGTTACATCACCTCCACTTGGGCCCATTGGCCTTGTACGACCTCGATTTAGTTTTAGGCTGCCTTGGGACGTCCTCCCACCTCCTTGGCCGCCACCCCTTGCTCCTATATAAGTAGATCCATCTAGTAGCTTTTCCTTGGGATTTGTTTAGTTAAAAGTTAGCCAACGCAACTTCGTGTACTTCGTTTGTGTCCAACGACCAGACCAAGACCGCTTTCGGATCCCCACCTTTATCAATACTTCATACATATTTGCAATATTCAGATTGCTTTTATCATATTCTTGCTCGTTCTTCGATTGCTTGCAGGAATAGACCTTCGTGGTCAGGCTGACCGTGCTTCCAGCATCGTCAGTAACCTCAGGAGATTGGTTTAGCGATTGCTAAGGCGCAACGTCGTGCACGTTTGTAGTCGGATCGTCAAAGTCGTCTCCACCAAATTGATAGTTATCATCTCATCGAAAGATCGGGACCCTCGCCTCTATCAAGTGGTATCAGTTTTCAGGTTGCTCGGTGAGAATTTCCAGTTTTCCTAGATTAGATTTATTTTCTTACCTATTGTCCAAGAAAAAGCCACAAAAAAGAGTTAGATCTATTCATCCTTGGTCCAAGCCAGTCTGAGCCTTTGCAATTTTCTTTTCATTGCTTGCATAGTTGAATTATCGGTTGCATCGTCGTGTCGAGTTGCTGGTCTTAGTGTCTAGTTCGTCTAGAGTTTCGAGTTCTGTTCACATTAGTCACGCCACCGCTGCATCATTATCTCTTCCGCTGTCCACCACCCATCCATCAATTTCCACCACGTGCTACCCATCATTCATTGTCATAATAATAGTTGAGATCGTTCACATCTTCACTTGATCCAATCTGCATCTTATCTAGTTTGTTTTGGAAAGAGGGAGAAAAAAAGAGAGAAAAAAAACAAGAGAAAAAAAGGAGAAAAAAAAAGTCAGAGAAAAAAAAAGGAGAGAAAGAAAAAAAAGTGAGCTGGATTGCCAGGGGAGCGTACGTATACACGGTGTAGAAATATGTGGAGCTGGGTTGGCTATATATGGTAGCAAAAGATTAGCAATAATCAATTCAAAGATGCAATGTTGAATAAACGCTCAACGACGGTACTGTGCTGGTCCTAGGCTAGACCGGACTAGAGACGCGAGACTAGAACACTAATGAGGTCACGGTGTAGCACAACTAGCATCAATGAAGGATACTAAGTAGCTCTTGACAGCAAGATATAAGTGAAGATCACAACGGCAGTGAAGATAATGATGAAAAACAACTGCCAAGCAGGATATACAACAACTCTCTCTCCAACTTTCCTCTTGAAAAGTTTGAGACAATTTTCTGATAAATTCTTTCAAAGAATGCTACTAACTCAAGCTTTCCAATGCAAAAAGAATCACTCAATTCCGAGTTGATATGAGGAGTCAAAGAATTCTAAAACTGGCCTGAAAAATTGGAACAAGTTGTGTTCACGAACTTCGGAGGGCAAGAAGACCTATTTAGAAGCCGATTTTGAGGTGTCAAATATTGAAATAGCTTCTGCAACTATTTAGATGCGGCTCGTCGCTATCTTCAATTTGAGTACTCAGGGAACCAAAACTGACTTCGTATGAGGAAGATATACCTGTTTTACTGAACAGTGCGCAAAACAGATTCCAATCCGAATTCAGGTATGAGATTGATTCTAGATCGATCCAAATTTTTTTCTCTTTTTTTCATGCCTTTTTTTCTTTTTCTTCTCCCTCTTTTTCTTTTTTTTTCTTTCCTTTTTTCTCTCTCTTTTTTTATCTGCTTTTTCTCCCTCTTTCCAAGACAAACTAGATAAGATGTAGATTTGATCAGGCGAAGATGTGAGTGACCTCAACTATGATTATGACAATAAACAGTGTGTAACACATGGTGGAAATTGGTGGATGGGATGGTGGACAGTGGATGGGATAATGATGCAGCGGCTGCGTGACTAATGTGAACAGAACTCGAAACTCTAAAGGAACTAGACACTAAGACCAGCAACTCGACACGACGATGCAACCGATAATTCAACTATGCAAGCAATGAAAAGAAAATTGCAAAGGCTCAGACTGGCTTGGACCAAGGATGAATAGATCTAACTCTTTTTTGTGGCTTTTTCTCGGACAATAGGTAAGAAAATAAATCTAATCTAGGAAAACTGGAAATTCTCACCGAGCAACCTAAAAACTGATACCACTTGATAGAGGCGAGGGTGTCCCGGTCTTTCGATGAGATGATAATTATCGATTTGGTGGAGACGACTTTGACGATCCGACTACAAACGTGCACGACGTTGCGCCTTAGCAATCGCTAAACCAACTCCAAGAGGTTATTGACCACGCTGAAGCACGATCAACCTGACCACGAAGGTCTATTCCTGCAAGCAATCGAAGAACGAGCAAGAATATGATAAAGCAATCTGAATATTGCGAATATATATGAAGTATTGATAATGGTGGGGATCCGGAAGCGGTCTTGGTCTGGTCGTTGGACACAAACGAAGTACACGAAGTTGCAATGGCTAACTTTTAACTAAACAAATCCCAAGGAAAAGCTACTAGATGGATCTACTTATATAGGAGCAAGGGGTGGCGGCCAAGGAGGTGGGAGGACGTCCCAAGGCAGCCTAAAACTAAATCTAGGTCGTACAAGGCCAATGGGCCCAAGTGGAGGTGATGTAACACCTTTGGACTTGTAGTTTGACTCGGATTCTGCTGCAGCATCAGATTGTTTCGTCCACAACTCAACGCTCCGGACGAATTTGAAGGTGATTCCAATTGGGTTGGAAAGTGCACGAAATCTAGTTTCCAACAAAAAAAATCACCCAATTCGGAGTCCGTATGAAAAACTTGTGTGCGTTTTGAGTCAGGTGTGTCTGTGCAGTCCGAATCTGAATCCAGAACGTGAGAGACTTGGACTCTATCTTCTCTTAGGCCAAAAGTGACGTGAGAGAACTTTTTGGACAGCAAATAAACATCTCTTTCTTCCTTATCTTCATATGTGGATTGTACAAATGTCACATACACCTGCAATTAGACAAAACACAAAAGTGTGTGAAGTATTTTTGTTCTGGATAACATAAATAGATTATTGAATAGTTTGCACTAGAAATCACCTGACAAATATGCATATATGCAATATTTTTGGTCATATCCAAGGTAGTCATGTCCTGCCGTCTGTTACCTCCTGATGAACAGGACGCGTTCTAGCCTAGGATTAGAATAGTTATTTGGATCACGATTGCCCTATAAGGGCGCAGGCAGGACCTCCCGAACTCCCGAACCGGTACAAGAGAAAGAAAAAGCCCATCCAACCCCTCCCACGATCCCCTCACCTCCCTCGATCCCCCGAACTGCATCGCGCTGCCAGCGCCGCCTCCCACCCTGGCACACGCCGCCGCCGAGCCCCGGCCACCCAATGCGCCGCCGCCGGGCCCACGACCACCAACCGCCGAAGCCCCCGTCCCCGGTGTTCCTGGACCTTCCCTGGCCCCGCTGCGTCCTACCACATCCGGCGACCAGGAATGCTCCTGGTCAGGCGCAGGGGTTGCGCGCGACCTCCAGCTGATAGAGGCAATGGTGTCCCGTCTTTCGATGAGATGATGGATATCGCTTTGGTGGAAGTCGACTTTGACGATCCGACTACGAACGTGCGAGGACGTCGCGCCTTAGCAATCGCTAAACCAGCTCCGAGAGGTTATTGACCACGCCGGAGCACGATCAACCTGACCACGAGGGTCTGTTTCCTGCGAGCAAACGAAGAACAAGCAAGAAACTGAGATTGCAATCTGGATATTGCGAATATAAGATGAAAGCTTTATTGATCAAGGTGGGGTTCTGTGACGCCTTTGTCTGGTCGTTGAACACAAATGAAGTACGCGAAGTTGCAGCTATGGCGAACTTTTAATCTAAACAAAACCCAAAGTCTAAACGATGCCCTAAGGGCTGTATATATGGAGGAAGAGGGGGGGAATTTCGTGGCCCTTGGTGGAGGGGTCCGAAATCAACCCTATCTCTTGTTTCCCCACACATACGGACTCTAAAAATAGCCTATACTTATGTATTTCGAAATTACATGGGCCTGGCCCAATAATAAGGTGACGCAGCACCTAAAATAGCCTCGGGACGAAATTTATGAAGTGGCGTCTTGTATATTTCGTCCAAGGCTTCATACACCCATTATGGCGGCTTCAAAGTCCTGAAATCATCACTTGTAACTCCGTTCTTGTTCCCCTTGCGCATGCCATCATCTCCATGCTTGTTCTTGCCCCAATGTTCATCCTTCTCCAAGCTAGGCCCTTCATTTGTAAGCAAAACAAATGTATCCAATTTAGGCAGCATCATATTCTCATGAACATTAGAATCATTACCAAGAAACGAAAGTACCTGGTAACTTAGTTGGCGTGCACGAGCTCTAGTAATTGGTCCAGTATGTATAGCAGCAGGGGCTGTGGGTGTAACAATTGTATTGATGTCCTCATCATCCTCCCCTTCTTGAAATGAAGTCGTCCTCGACGAAAGTTCATCTTCCTCACCCAAATAAGGCTTCAAATCTGCAATGTTAAAAGTGGGACTAACCCCAAAATCTGCAGGCAGCTCAAGTTTATATGCATTATCATTTATTTTCTCTAACACCTTAAAGGGACCATCAGCACGTGGCATTAACTTTGATTTGCTCAAATCAGGAAATCTATCCTTACGCAAATGTAACCAAACAAGATCTCCAAGTGCAAACACAACATGTTTTCTACCCTTATCTCCAGCAAGTTTATATTTAGCATTCATACGCTCAATGTTTTCCTTAGTTAACTCATGCATTTTTAAAATCAATTCAGCACGTTGTTTAGCATCAAAATTAACCTTCTCCGAAGATGGAAGAGGCAACAAATCAATAGGTGCATGAGGTAGGAAACCATACACAACTTCAAAAGGGCACATCTTAGTAGTAGAATGCAATGAACGATTATAAGCAAATTCAATATGAGGCAAGCATTCCTCCCACATTTTCTTATTATTCTTCAAAACAGCCCTAAGCATAGTAGACAACGTTCTATTGACTACTTCAGTTTGTCCATCAGTTTGGGGGTGACAAGTAGTAGTAAAAAGCAGTTTAGTCCCCAACTTAGCCCATAAACATCTCCAAAAGTGGCTAAGAAATTTAGTATCACGATCTGAAACAATAGTATTTGGCACACCATGCAAGCGAATAATTTCACGAAAGAACAAATCAGCAACATTAACAGCATCATCGCTTTTATGACATGGTATAAAGTGTGCCATTTTCGAGAATCTATCCACGACAACAAATATGCTATCCCTCCCCTTCTTTGTTCGAGGTAAACCTAAAACAAAGTCCATAGATATATCCTCCCAAGGAACACTAGGTACAGGCAAAGGCATATATAAACCATGAGGATTGAGTCGTGACTTAGCTTTTTGACATGTAGTGCAGCGAGCAATAAAACGGTCAACATCCCGTCTCATCTTTGGCCAAAAGAAATGTGTAGCAAGTACGTCCTCCGTCTTCTTCATGCCAAAGTGTCCCATTAATCCTCCTCCATGCGCCTCCTACAACAACAAAAGACGAACGGAGCTAGCTGGAATGCATAGCTTGTTAGCACGAAACACAAATCCATCGTTAACAACAAACTTGTTCCACATTCTTCCTTCTTTACAATTCTGCATTACATCTTTAAAATCAGCATCATGCACATATTGATCTTTGATGGTCTCCAAACCAAATATTTTGAAGTCAAGTTGTGAAAGCATAGTATAGCGACGAGACAATGCATCAGCAATAATATTTTCTTTTCCCTTCTTGTGTTTAATGACATAAGGGAAAGTCTCAATGAATTCAACCCATTTAGCATGTCTACGATTCAGTTTAGCTTGACTTTTAATATGTTTCAAAGATTCATGATCAGAATGTATAACAAATTCTTTGGGCCATAAATAATGTTGCCATGTTTCTAAAGTCCGAACAAGAGCATATAATTCTTTATCATAAGTAGAATAATTCAGACTAGGCCCACTCAATTTTTCTGAAAAGTATGCAACAGGTTTGCCATCTTGTAATAACACACCTCCTAATCCAATTCCACTAGCATCACATTCAAGCTCAAAAGTCTTATTAAAATCAGGAAGTTGGAGTAAAGGAGCATGTGTCAACTTATCTTTCAATACCGTGAAGGCTTCTTCCTGTGCAGTACCCCAAAGAAAAGGCACATCTTTCTTTGTAAGCTCATTGAGAGGTGCAGCAATGGTGCTGAAATCTCTCACAAAACGCCTATAGAATCCAGCGAGGCCAAGAAAACTCCTCACTTGTGTGACCGTTTTGGGCTGCGGCCAACTCTCAATAGCTTCAATCTTGGCTTTATCAACTTCAATTCCCTGTGGAGTAACAACATAGCCAAGAAAAGATACTCGGTCGGTGCAAAAGGTGCACTTCCCAAGGTTACCAAACAAACGTGCATCACGTAGAGCAATAAAAACAGCACGTAAATGTTCCAAATGTTCCTCCAAAGATCTGCTATAAATCAATATGTCATCAAAGTAAACTACCACAAATCGTCCAATGAAAGAACGTAAAACTTCGTTCATTAATCTCATGAAAGTACTAGGTGCATTAGTTAACCCAAAAGGCATGACTAACCACTCATATAATCCAAACTTAGTTTTAAATGCTGTTTTCCATTCATCTCCCAATTTCATACGAATTTGATGGTAGCCACTACGCAAATCAACTTTGGAGAATATTGTAGAGCCACTCAATTCATCAAGCATATCATCTAGCCTAGGAATAGGATGACGATAACGAATAGTAATATTATTAATGCCTCTACAATCAACACACATACGTGATGTACCATCCTTTTTCGGCACTAGAATAATAGGAACAGCACAAGGACTAAGGGATTCGCGTATATAACCTTTGTCGAGAAGCTCTTGTACTTGACGCATAATCTCCTTCGTCTCCTCTGGATTGGTACAGTATGGTGCACGGTTTGGCAGTGAGGCACCGGGAATTAAGTCAATCTGATGCTCAATCCCTCGAATAGGCGGCACGTCTTGTGGAAAAACGTTAGTGAACTCCTGCAAAATGTTAGTAACTGCAGGAGACAAAGAGGAAGGCACGTCCTCGAATGAAAATAATGCCTCTGTGCACACAAAAGCATAGCAAACAGATTTGCTGAAATCTAGCTCATCAATATCAGATTTGGTGGCAAATAAACATGCACTTTTCAATTTAATTTTAGATGCAACACTAGATGGTTTATTATTAGGCTTCATTTGTTGCTCAAATTCTTTTGCCACAATCTGATTTTCACTCTTATTCTTCTCCTGTTGTGCTTTATTAGCTCTATTAATATCATCTTTCAAAATGGAATCAGGAGTCATAGGAAGCAAAGTAATATTTTTATCCTTATGAACAAGAGTATAGTGATTGTTTCTACCATGGTGTACAGAATTTTTATCAAATTGCCATGGTCTACCAAGTAATAAGGAACATGCTTGCATAGGTACCACATCACAATCAACATAATCAGCATATGTAGAGATACTAAAATGCACACGAACAGTACGTGTTACCTTAACCTTGCCGCTATTGTTGAACCATTGGATGTAGTAAGGATGTGGATGTGGTCTTGTGGTGAGAGAAAGCTTCTCCACCATCTCCATGCTAGCCAAGTTGTTGCAGCTCCCTCCGTCTATTATGACGCGCACAGAACATTCCTTCACAACTCCCTTGGTATGGAACAAATTGTGCCTCTGATTTTGCTCAGCTTGTGTGACCTGCACACTCAAAATACGTTGAGCAACTAAACATTCATACCTGTCAGCGTCTTCAGGAGCCATGTATTGTGTCTCATGATCAGAATCATCTCCACCATGTTCTTCACGTGTAATAAGAGCCAATGTCTCCTCATCATAGTCACTAGCGGACTCATATCCACCATCCGCGGTAGCAATCATCACACGCGGAGATTTGCATTCCCTCGCATAATGTCCTCCTCCCTTACAACGACGACAAATAATATCACTTGTGTGCCCTGTTGATGCCATGGAAGAAGAAGAACGCTGTGCAGGCCCCGCAGGTGCGCTCTTGGCAGATAATGGTGGTTGTGCCTGTTTTCTTGTATCACGGCTGGAGGAGGCACCGGATGGAGGTGCTGGTGCAGTTGAAGTAGAAGATGCACGTGGTGTCCATGATGAAGGTCGGCCTGCAGAAAAGTTAGTTCGCCCCAATGCTTGTCGATCCTGCACTTCACGTTCAGCTTTACAAGCAAGATGGAATAAACGAGTGATATTAGTATACTCCTTATAGTCTAGAATGGTCTGAATCTCTCTATTTAATCCACCCAGAAAACGTGCAAGCATAGCTTCATTCTCCTCAACAATACCACATCTAATCATGCCAGTTTGTAATTCCTGATAATATTCTTCTACAGAATTTTTCCCTTGTCTTAAACGCTGCAATTTTTGAAGCAATTCACATTGATAATATGGTGGAACCCAACGCGTACACATAGCAGTTTTCAAAGCAGCCCAAGTAGTTGGAATAGGATATAATCTACAATGTTCAGACCACCATACACATGCAAAACTAGTGAAAGCACAAACAGCAGCAGCAACTCGTCTCTCCTCAGGATATTGTAAACATGTAAATCGTTGTTCAGTTTCTAACTCCCAAGTAAGATATATATCAAGAACATATCTACCCTCAAATGGTGGAATATTCAATTTCAGTTTAGGAATATGGACATCATCTCGTACCTGAGGTGGTGGTGCAGGCCTACCATTACGAATATATACCTGAGGTCGACCTGCTGGTGGTGGTGCTGGTGGCTGCTCGTAGATCTGATTTTGATCAACCTCATCCTCATAATCGCCCGCATACTGATCATCCTCCTGGGTACCAGCAGGAGCAGTAGCAGGAGCCAAAGAAACACCAACAGCAGTACCAGCGGCACCAGAATTTTGTCCTGTCACAATAGGAACACGCTGTGCTCGTCCATACTGATTCGGAAGGGGGCGTAGTTGTTGTTGTTGCAGAGGTGCGACAGGTGCAGCCGGTGGTGGAAGACGCGCAAGCAGTTCATTAAATCTGTTATCGAGCTTTGTTTCGAACGTCTTCTCAAGGCCAGTGATCTTCTCCATGGCCTCTTCAAAATTGTTCAGCACATCTTGTACCTGTTCAGTCATCATTTGCTGAAACTTATCATGAAGCTCCTTGTTCGATAAGTTCTCCCAGTCAATCTCGTCGGCTTGTGATCCTGGCATGGTTAGCAGCAATAGAAACACACAAGAATATGATCCTACAGACTACTAAGAAGTGGTGGTGGTGTATCACAAATCCGTCAAGCAAATCTCAAATTCTTACCAGTTCTTATGATAGAGGCAAAGGTGTCCCGTCTTTCGATGAGATGATGGATATCGCTTTGGTGGCAGTCGACTTTGACGATCCGACTACGAACGTGCGAGGACGTCGCGCCTTAGCAATCGCTAAACCAACTCCGAGAGGTTATTGACCACGCCGGAGCACGATCAACCTGACCACGAGGGTCTGTTTCCTGCGAGCAAACGAAGAACAAGCAAGAAACTGAGATTGCAATCTGGATATTGCGAATATAAGATGAAAACTTTATTGATCAAGGTGGGGTTCTGTGACGCCTTTGTCTGGTCGTTGAACACAAACGAAGTACGCGAAGTTGCAGCTATGGCGAACTTTTAATCTAAACAAAACCCAAAGTCTAAACGATGCCCTAAGGGCTGTATATATGGAGGAAGAGGGGGGGAATTTCGTGGCCCTTGGTGGAGGGGTCCGAAATCAACCCTATCTCTTGTTTCCCCACACATACGGCCTCTAAAAATAGCCTATACTTATGTATTTCGAAATTACATGGGCCTGGCCCAATAATAAGGTGACGCAGCACCTAAAATAGCCTCGGGACGAAATTTATGAAGTGGCATCTTGTATATTTCGTCCAAGGCTTCATGCACCCATTATGGTGGCTTCAAAGTCCTGAAATCATCACTTGTAACTCCGTTCTTGTTCCCCTTGCGCATGCCATCATCTCCATGCTTGTTCTTGCTCCAATGTTCATCCTTCTCCAAGCTAGGCCCTTCATTTGTAAGCAAAACAAATGTATCCAATTTAGGCAGCATCATATTCTCATGAACATTAGAATCATTACCAAGAAACGAAAGTACCTGGTAATTTAGTTGGCGTGCACGAGCTCTAGTAATTGGTCCAGTATGTATAGCAGCAGGGGCTGTGGGTGTAACAATTGTATTGATGTCCTCATCAGGGATTCGCGTATATAACCTTTGTCGAGAAGCTCTTGTACTTGACGCATAATCTCCTTAGTCTCCTCTGGATTGGTACGGTATGGTGCACGGTTTGGCAGTGAAGCACCGGGAATTAAGTCAATCTGATGCTCAATCCCTCGAATAGGCGGTAATCCCGGTGGCACGTCTTGTGGAAAAACGTCAGCGAACTCCTGCAAAATGTTAGTGACAGCAGGAGGCAAAGAGGAAGGCACGTCCTCGAATGAAAATAATGCCTCTTTGCACACAAAAGCATAGCAAACAGATTTGCTGAAATCTAGCTCATCAATATCAGATTTGGTGGCAAATAAACATGCACTTTTCAATTTAATTTCAGAAGCAACACTAGATGGTTTATTATTAGGCTTCATTTGTTGCTCAAATTCTTTTGCCACAATCTGATTTTCACTCTTATTCTTCTCCTGTTGTGCTTTATTAGCTCTATTAATATCATCTTTCAAAATGGAATCAGGAGTCATAGGAAGCAAAGTAATATTTTTATCCTTAGGAACAAGAGTATAGTGATTGTTTCTACCATGGTGTACAGAATTTTTATCAAATTGCCATGGTCTACCAAGTAATAAGGAACATGCTTGCATAGGTACCACATCACAATCAACATAATCAGCATATGTAGAGATACTAAAATGCACACGAACAGTACGTGTTACCTTAACCTTGCCGCTGTTGTTGAACCATTGGATGTAGTAAGGATGTGGATGTGGTCTTGTGGTGAGAGAAAGCTTCTCCACCATCTCCATGCTAGCCAAGTTGTTGCAGCTCCCTCCGTCTATGATGACGCGCACAGAACGTTCCTTCACAACTCCCTTGGTATGGAACAAATTGTGCCTCTGATTTTGCTCAGCTTGTGTGACCTGCACACTCAAAACACGTTGAGCAACTAAACATTCATACCTGTCAGCGTCTTCAGGAGCCATGTATTGCGTCTCATGATCAGAATCATCTCCACCATGTTCTTCACGTGTAATAAGAGCCAAAGTCTCCTCATCATAGTCACTAGCGGACTCATATCCACCATCCGCGGTAGCAATCATCACACGCGGAGATTTGCATTCTCTCGCATAGTGACCTCCTCCCTTACAACGACGACAAATAATATCACTTGTGTGCCCTGTTGATGCCATGGAAGAAAAAGAACGCTGTGCAGGCCCCGCAGGTGCGCTCTTGGCAGATAATGGTGGTTGTGCCTGTTTTCTTGTATCACGGCTGGAGGTGGCACCGGATGGAGGTGCTGGTGCAGTTGAAGTAGAAGATGCACGTGGTGTCCATGATGAAGGTCGGCCTGCAGAAAAGTTAGTTCGCCCTAATGCTTGTCGATCCTGCACTTCACGTTCAGCTTTACAAGCAAGATGGAATAAACGAGTGATATTAGTATACTCCTTATAGTCTAAAATGGTCTGAATCTCTCTATTTAATCCACCCAGAAAACATGCAAGCATAGCTTCATTCTCCTCAACAATACCACATCTAATCATGCCAGTTTGTAATTCCTGATAATATTCTTCTACAGAATTTTTCCCTTGTCTTAAACGCTGCAATTTTTGAAGCAATTCACGTTGATAATATGGTGGAACCCAACGCGTACGCATAGCAGTTTTCAAAGCAGCCCAAGTAGTTGGAATAGGATATAATCTACAATGTTCAGACCACCATACACATGCAAAACTAGTGAAAGCACAAACGGCAGCAGCAACTCGTCTCTCCTCAGGATATTGTAAACATGTAAATCGTTGTTCAGTTTCTAACTCCCAAGTAAGATATATATCAGGAACATATCTACCCTCAAATGGTGGAATATTCAATTTCAGTTTAGGAATATGGACATCATCTCGTACCTGAGGTGGTGGTGCGGGCCTACCATTACGAATATATACCTGAGGTCGACCTGCTGGTGGTGGTGCTGGTGGCTGCTCGTAGATCTGATTTTGATCAACCTCATCCTCATAATCGCCCGCATACTCATCCTCCTCCTGGGTACCAGCAGGAGCAGTAGCAGGAGCCAAAGAAGCACCAACAGCAGTAGCAGCGGCACCAGAATTTTGTCCTGGCTCAATAGGAACACGCTGTGCTCGTCCATACTGATTCGGAAGGGGGCGTAGTTGTTGTTGTTGCAGAGGTGCGACAGGTGCAGCCGGTGGTGGAAGACGCGCAAGCAGTTCATTAAATCTGTTATCGAGCTTTGTTTCGAACGTCTTCTCAAGGCCAGTGATCTTCTCCATGGCCTCTTCAAAATTGTTCAGCACATCTTGTACCTGTTCAGTCATCATTTGCTGAAACTTATCATGAAGCTCCTTGTTCGATAAGTTCTCCCAGTCAATCTCGTCGGCTTGTGATCCTGGCATGGTTAGCAGCAATAGACACACACAAGAATATGATCCTACAGACTACTAAGAAGTGGTGGTGGTGTATCACAAATCCGTCAAGCAAATCTCAAATTCTTACCAGTTCTAACCCAGCAGCAGGCGGTGATCGGCAACCGTTGTAGTCAAAAACTCTCAAAGCTTGGATAGAGCGATTACCAGGGAGAGTCAAACACACGAGGTAGATGTATGTGGAGCTGGGAAGGCTCAAACACACGAGGTAGATGTATGGTAGCAAAAAGGGTCCGCAATAATCAATTCAAAGATGCAAAGTTGAATAATCGCTCAACGACGGTACTGTGCTGGTCCTAGGCTAGACTGTGCTAGAGACGCGAGCCTAGAACACCAACAAAATCACGGCGCGGCACGTAAACAAGGGAAAAGCACACTCTGAAAAAAAAATCGCTCTTTTTTTTTTGCGCTCTTTTTTTTGCGCTGCTTTTTTTTTGCGAAAAATCACTATAATGGCGAGTGTCTCAAAACTCTTCCTAGCTCAAACTGACAGGATGGGCACGAAATTTTTTTTTTCGACCAAAATTTTTTTTTTCGACTGCCCGGACCCAAAAACTGGAAACGGGTCAAAAAAAACTTCCTATAATGGCACCTGTCTCAAAACACTCAGAAACACCTAAAAATAGGATAGCCAGAATTTTTTTCGAAAAATGCGTTTTCGAAAAATTTTGGGCCTAAACGGAGCGTGGCTACCCGACTCTTTTTTTTTCCCGAAACCTACTCCGGCAAGGAAACACGAATCGGAAACTAGATGGATCTCGAAAACAAACCTAATAAGCAAAGAACTTGGATTGGTGGTGGATATATGGTGGTGGTATATGGCAGCGGTGGTGGTAGCGGTGGTAGTATATGGATATGGATCGGTGGTGGTATATGGACACGGATTGGTGGTGGTATATGGATACGGATTCGGTGCGGTGGTGGTAGATGGCAGGGGCGATGATGATGGTGCGGCGGTGGCGTGACAACTTATGACCAGAACTCGAAACTCTAAAAGACTAGACTCTAAGACCAGCAACTAGACCGACGATGCAACCACAAATTCAACAAAGCAAAACCCTAAAAAGATTATGCAAAGGCTCAGATTGGTTCGGATATGATGAACTAACCCTAATTTTTTTTGTGGCTTTTTCGTGGACTGTAGGTATGAAGAACAGACTCGATCTAAACTACGAAAAACTGTAAAATCTCACCGAGCAACCTGGAAATCTGATACCACTTGATAGAGGCAATGGTGTCCCGTCTTTTGATGGGATGATGGATATCGCTTTGGTGGAAGTCGACTTTGACGATCCGACTACGAACGTGCGAGGACGTCGCGCCTTAGCAATCGCTAAACCAACTCCGAGAGGTTATTGACCACGCCGAAGCACGATCAACCTGACCACGAGGGTCTGTTTCCTGCGAGCAAACGAAGAACAAGCAAGAAACTGAGATTGCAATCTGGATATTGCGAATATAAGATGAAAGCTTTATTGATCAAGGTGGGGTTCTGTGACGCCTTTGTCTGGTCGTTGAACACAAACGAAGTACGCGAAGTTGCAGCTATGGCGAACTTTTAAACTAAACAAAATCCAAAGTCTAAACGATGCCCTAAGGGCTGTATATATGGAGGAAGAGGGGGGAATTTCGTGGCCCTTGGTGGAGGGGTCCGAAATCAACCCTATCTCTTGTTTCCCCACACATACGGACTCTAAAAATAGCCTATACTTATGTATTTCGAAATTACATGGGCCTGGCCCAATAATAAGGTGACGCAGCACCTAAAATAGCCTCGGGACGAAATTTATGAAGTGGCATCTTGTATATTTCGTCCAAGGCTTCATGCACCCATTATGGCGGCTTCAAAGTCCTGAAATCATCACTTGTAACTCCGTTCTTGTTCCCCTTGCGCATGCCATCATCTCCATGCTTGTTCTTGCTCCAATGTTCATCCTTCTCCATGCTAGGCCCTTCATTTGTAAGCAAAACAAATGTATCCAATTTAGGCAGCATCATATTCTCATGAACATTAGAATCATTACCAAGAAACGAAAGTACCTGGTAATTTAGTTGGCGTGCACGAGCTCTAGTAATTGGTCCATTATGTATAGCAGCAGGGGCTGTGGGTGTAACAATTGTATTGATGTCCTCATCATCCTCCCCCTCTTGAAATGAAGTCGTCCTCGACGGAAGTTCATCTTCCTCACCCAAATAAGGCTTCAAATCTGCAATGTTAAAAGTGGGACTAACCCCAAAATCTGCAGGCAGCTCAAGTTTATATGCATTATCATTTATTTTCTCTAACACCTTAAAGGGACCATCAGCACGTGGCATTAGCTTTGATTTGCGCAAATCAGGAAATCTATCCTTACGCAAATGTAACCAAACAAGATCTCCAGGTGCAAACACAACATGTTTTCTACGCTTATCTCCAGCACGTTTATATTTAGCATTCATACGCTCAATGTTTTCCTTAGTTAACTCATGCATTTTTAAAATCAATTCAGCACGTTGTTTAGCATCAAAATTAACCTTCTCCGAAGATGGAAGAGGCAACAAATCAATAGGTGCACGAGGTAGGAAACCATACACAACTTCAAAAGGGCACATCTTAGTAGTAGAATGCAATGAACGATTATAAGCAAATTCAATATGAGGCAAGCATTCCTCCCACATTTTCTTATTATTCTTCAAAACAGCCCTAAGCATAGTAGACAACGTTCTATTGACTACTTCAGTTTGTCCATCAGTTTGGGGGTGACAAGTAGTACTAAAAAGCAGTTTAGTCCCCAACTTAGCCCATAAACATCTCCAAAAGTGGCTAAGAAATTTAGTATCACGATCTGAAACAATAGTATTTGGCACACCATGCAAGCGAATAATTTCACGAAAGAACAAATCAGCAACATTAACAGCATCATCGCTTTTATGATATGGTATAAAGTGTGCCATTTTCGAGAATCTATCCACGACAACAAATATGCTATCCCTCCCCTTCTTTGTTCGAGGTAAACCTAAAACAAAGTCCATAGATATATCCTCCCAAGGAACACTAGGTACAGGCAAAGGCATATATAAACCATGAGGATTGAGTCGTGACTTAGCTCTTTGACATGTAGTGCAGCGAGCAATAAAACGCTCAACATCCCATCTCATCTTTGGCCAAAAGAAATGTGTAGCAAGTACGTCCTCCGTCTTCTTCACGCCAAAGTGTCCCATTAATCCTCCTCCATGCGCCTCCTGCAACAACAAAAGACGAACGGAGCTAGCTGGAATACATAGCTTGTTAGCACGAAACACAAATCCATCGTTAACAACAAACTTGTTCCACATTCTTCCTTCTTTACAATTCTGCATTACATCTTTAAAATCAGCATCATGCACATATTGATCTTTGACGGTCTCCAAACCAAATATTTTGAAGTCAAGTTGTGAAAGCATAGTATAGCGACGAGACAATGCATCAGCAATAACATTTTCTTTTCCCTTCTTGTGTTTAATGACATAAGGGAAAGTCTCAATGAATTCAACCCATTTAGCATGTCTACGATTCAGTTTAGCTTGACTTTTAATATGTTTCAAAGATTCATGATCAGAATGTATAACAAATTCTTTGGGCCATAAATAATGTTGCCATGTTTCTAAAGTCCGAACAAGAGCATATAATTCTTTATCATAAGTAGAATAATTCAGACTAGGCCCACTCAATTTTTCAGAAAAGTATGCAACAGGTTTGCCATCTTGTAATATCACACCTCCTAATCCAATTCCACTAGCATCACATTCAAGCTCAAAAGTCTTATTAAAATCAGGAAGTTGGAGTAAAGGAGCATGTGTCAACTTATCTTTCAATACCGTGAAGGCTTCTTCCTGTGCGGTACCCCAAAGAAAAGGCACATCTTTCTTTGTAAGCTCATTGAGAGGTGCAGCAATGGTGCTGAAATCTCTCACAAAACGCCTATAGAATCCAGCGAGGCCAAGAAAACTCCTCACTTGTGTGACCGTTTTGGGCTGCGGCCAACTCTCAATAGCTTCAATCTTGGCTTTATCAACTTCAATTCCCTGTGGAGTAACAACATAGCCAAGAAAAGATACTCGGTCGGTGCAAAAGGTGCACTTCCCAAGGTTACCAAACAAACGTGCATCACGCAGAGCAATAAAAACAGCACGTAAATGTTCCAAATGTTCCTCCAAAGATCTGCTATAAATCAATATGTCATCAAGGTAAACTACCACAAATCGTCCAATGAAAGCACGTAAAACTTCGTTCATTAATCTCATGAAAGTACTAGGTGCATTAGTTAACCCAAAAGGCATGACTAACCACTCATATAATCCAAACTTAGTTTTAAATGTTGTTTTCCATTCATCTCCCAATTTCTTACGAATTTGATGGTAGCCACTACGCAAATCAACTTTGGAGAATATTGTAGAGCCACTCAATTCATCAAGCATATCATCTAGCCTAGGAATAGGATGACGATAACGAATAGTAATATTATTAATGCCTCTACAATCAACACACATACGTGATGTACCATCCTTTTTCGGCACTAGAATAATAGGAACAGCACAAGGACTAAGGGATTCGCGTATATAACCTTTGTCGAGAAGCTCTTGTACTTGACGCATAATCTCCTTCGTCTCCTCTGGATTGGTACGGTATGGTGCACGGTTTGGCGGTGAAGCACCGGGAATTAAGTCAATCTGATGCTCAATCCCTTGAATAGGCGGTAATCCCGGTGGCACGTCTTGTGGAAAAACGTCAGCGAACTCCTGCAAAATGTTAGTGACAGCAGGAGGCAAAGAGGAAGGCACGTCCTCGAATGAAAATAATGCCTCTTTGCACACAAAAGCATAGCAAACAGATTTGCTGAAATCTAGCTCATCAATATCAGATTTGGTGGCAAATAAACATGCACTTTTCAATTTAATTTCAGAAGCAACACTAGATGGTTTATTATTAGGCTTCATTTGTTGCTCAAATTCGTTTGCCACAATCTGATTTTCACTCTTATTCGTCTCCTGTTTTGCTTTATTAGCTCTATTAACATCATCTTTCAAAATGGAATCAGGAGTCATAGGAAGCAAAGTAATATTTTTATCCTTATGAACAAGAGTATAGTGATTGTTTCTACCATGGTGTACAGAATTTTTATCAAATTGCCATGGTCTACCAAGTAATAAGGAACATGCTTGCATAGGTACCACATCACAATCAACATAATCAGCACATGTAGATATACTAAAATGCACACGGACAGTACGTGTTACCTTAACCTTGCCGCTGTTGTTGAACCATTGGATGTAGTAAGGATGTGGATGTGGTCTTGTGGTGAGAGAAAGCTTCTCCACCATCTCCATGCTAGCCAAGTTGTTGCAGCTCCCTCCGTCTATGATGACGCGCACAGAACGTTCCTTCACAACTCCCTTGGTATGGAACAAATTGTGCCTCTGATTTTGCTCAGCTTGTGTGATCTGCACACTCAAAACACGTTGAGCAACTAAACATTCATACCTATCAGCGTCTTCAGGAGCCATGTATTGCGTCTCATGATCAGAATCATCTCCACCATGTTCTTCACGTGTAATAAGAGCCAAAGTCTCCTCATCATAGTCACTAGCAGACTCATATCCACCATCCGCGGTAGCAATCATCACACGCGGAGATTTGCATTCCCTCGCATAATGACCTCCTCCCTTACAACGACGACAAATAATATCACTTGTGTGCCCTGTTGATGCCATGGAAGAAGACGAACGCTGTGCAGGCCCCGCAGGTGCGCTCTTGGCAGATAATGGTGGTTGTGCCTGTTTTCTTGTATCACGGCTGGAGGTGGCACCGGATGGAGGTGCTGGTGCAGTTGAAGTAGAAGATGCACGTGGTGTCCATGATGAAGGTCGGCCTGCAGAAAAGTTAGTTCACCCCAATGCTTGTCGATCCTGCACTTCACGTTCAGCTTTACAAGCAAGATGGAATAAACGAGTGATATTAGTATACTCCTTATAGTCTAGAATGGTCTGAATCTCTCTATTTAATCCACCCAGAAAACGTGCAAGCATAGCTTCATTCTCCTCAACAATACCACATCTAATCATGCCAGTTTGTAATTCCTGATAATATTCTTCTACAGAATTTTTCCCTTGTCTTAAACGCTGCAATTTTTGAAGCAATTCACGTTGATAATATGGTGGAACCCAACGCGTACGCATAGCAGTTTTCAAAGCAGCCCAAGTAGTTGGAATAGGATATAATCTACAATGTTCACACCACCATACACATGCAAAACTAGTGAAAGCACAAACAGCAGCAGCAACTCGTCTCTCCTCAGGATATTGTAAACATGTAAATCGTTGTTTAGTTTCTAACTCCCAAGTAAGATATATATCAGGAACATATCTACCCTCAAATGGTGGAATATTCAATTTCAGTTTAGGAATATGGACATCATCTCGTACCTGAGGTGGTGGTGCAGTGATAGAGGCGGGGTGTCCCGATCTTTCGATGAGATGATAACTATCAATTTGGTGAAGATGACTTTGACGATCCGACTACAAACGTGCACGACGTTGCGCCTTAGCAATCGCTAAACCAACTCCGAGAGGTTATTGACCACGCCGAAGCACAATCAACCTGACCACGAAGGTCTATTCCTGCAAGCAATCGAAGAACAAGCAAGAATATGATAAAGCAATCTGAATATTGCGAATATAGATGAAGTATTGATAAAGGTGGGGATCCGTAAGCGGTCTTGGTCTGGTCGTTGGACACAAACAAAGTACACGAAGTTGCAATGGCTAACTTTTAACTAAACAAATCCCAAGGAAAAGCTACTAGATGGATCTACTTATATAGGAGCAAGGGGTGGCGGCCAAGGAGGTGGGAGGACGTCCCAAGGCAGCCTAAAACTAAATCTAGGTCGTACAAGGCCAATTTGCCCAAGTGGAGGTGATGTAACACCTTTGGACTTGTAGTTTGACTCGGATTCTGCTGCAGCATCAGATTGTTTCGTCCACAACTCAACGCTCCGGACGAATTTGAAGGTGATTCCAATTGGGTTGGAAAGTGCACGAAATCTAGTTTCCAACAAAAAAACGAATCACCCAATTCGGAGTCCGTATGAAAAACTTGTGTGCGTTTTGAGTCAGGTGTGTCTGTGCAGTCCGAATCTGAATCCAGAACGTGAGAGACTTGGACTCTATCTTCTCTTGGACCAAAAGTGACGTGAGAGAACTTTTTGGACAGCAAATAAACATCTCTTTCTTCCTTATCTTCATATGTGGATTGTACAAATGTCCCATACACCTGCAATTAGACAAAACACAAAAGTGTGTGAAGTATTTTTGTTCTGGATAACATAAATAGATTATTGAATAGTTTGCACTAGAAATCACCTGACAAATATGCATATATGCAATATTTTTGGTCATATCCAAGGTAGTCATGTCCTCATCATCCTCCCCTTCTTGAAAATAAAGCCGTCCTCGGCGTTGCTTAATCTGAAATGTGGCTTTGTCATTACCTCTTATGATCAACTCAGATGATGTAGCCACTCTCGGGGGCGATGTGTCACATGGTGGAGGTGATGTAGTCCTGACAACAACGGATGTGGTTGTCATAGTATGCCTAGTAGTTGAAGGAACAATCATATCAACTCTTGGAATGTGCACCGTGCGCTTGTTCTCCTCGTGGCCAACACGTCGTTTTATTTCCTGTTCAGCTTTGCAAGCAAGATGAAACAAATGGTCCATAGGATAACACTTTTCATGAATTAGTATCTCTTGAATATCACGGTTTAATCCTCCCCAAAATCTATCCATAAAATCATCTTCACTTTCTTCTAAAGAGGAATGCAACAAGGTAGTTTGTAAATCATCATAATATTTTGTTACAGTTTCACTACCTTGTTTTAAGTGTTGCAACTTCTTAATCATGTCACGAGTATAATAAGCAGGGACGAAAGTATGTCGCATGGTGATGAGGACATCAATACAATTGTTACACCCACAACCCCTGCTGCTATACATACTGGACCAATTACTAGAGCTCGTGCACGCCAACTAAATTACCAGGTACTTTCGTTTCTTGGTAATGATTCTAATGTTCATGAGAATATGATGCTGCCTAAATTGGATACATTTGTTTTGCTTACAAATGAAGGGCCTAGCTTGGAGAAGGATGAACATTGGAGCAAGAACAAGCATGGAGATGATGGCATGCGCAAGGGAAATAAGAACGGAGTTACAAGTGATGATTTCAGGACTTTGAAGCCACCATAATGGGTGCATGAAGCCTTGGACGAAATATACAAGATGCCACTTCATAAATTTCGTCCCGAGGCTATTTTAGGTGCTGCGTCACCTTATTATTGGGCCAGGCCCATGTAATTTCGAAATACATAAGTATAGGCTATTTTTAGAGTCCGTATGTGTGGGGAAACAAGAGATAGGGTTGATTTCGGACCCCTCCACCAAGGGCCACGAAATTCCCCCCTCTTCCTCCATATATACAGCCCTTAGGGCATCGTTTAGACTTTGGGTTTTGTTTAGATTAAAAGTTCGCCATAGCTGCAACTTCGCGTACTTCGTTTGTGTTCAACGACCAGACAAAGGGCGTCACAGAACCCCACCTTGATCAATAAAGCTTTCATCTTATATTCGCAATATCCAGATTGCAATCTTAGTTTCTTGCTTGTTCTTCGTTTGCTCGCAGGGAACAGACCCTCGTGGTCAGGTTGATCGTGCTCCGGCGTGGTCAATAACCTCTCGGAGTTGGTTTAGCGATTGCTAAGGCGCGACGTCCTCGCACGTTCGTAGTCGGATCGTCAAAGTCAACTTCCACCAAAGCGAAATCCACCATCTCATCGAAAGACGGGACACCTTTGCCTCTATCAACGTCGTTTTATTTCCTGTTCAGCTTTGCAAGCAAGATGAAACAAATGGTCCATAGGATAACACTCTTCATGAATTAGTATCTCTTGAATATCACGGTTTAATCCTCCCCAAAATCTATCCATAAAATCATCTTCACTTTCTTGTAAAGAGGAATGCAACAAGGTAGTTTGTAAATCATCATAATATTTTGTTACAGTTTCACTACCTTGTTTTAAGTGTTGCAACTTCTTAATCATGTCACGAGTATAATAAGCAGGGACGAAAGTATGTCGCATGGCAAGTTTCAAATCATCCCAAGTAGTAGGTATATAATCAGGGTGTAACCGACAATATTCACTCCACCAAACCAAAGCATAACCAGTGAAAGAACCAACCGCAACCTTAACCTTTTTATGTTCATCGAAATTATGGGAAGCAAATATATTTTTTATGTCGAACTCCCATTCAATATATAAAGCAGGTTTAAAACGGCCATTAAATGGTGGTATAGATACATTAACCTGATCATGTGCATTTGGATGTTTGTGCACCTCTCGTGACGGTTGTGGTATTTGCAAAGGTGGTGGCACGTCTCCCGCGATCGACAAAGCCCATGAATTGACTCTGGATCCTGTCATGATTAGTAGAACAAGAAACAAAACTCAAAAATAATGTTCCTATAACTACTAGGATGTGGTGGTAAAACGCTCACAGTAAAGCAAATATCAATGTCTTACAAGTTCTTACCATGCAGTAGGCGGTGATCGGCAACCAGCGGTGTCAAGTAACTCCGAATATTGAGTAAAGCGATTGCCAGGGGAGCGTACGTATACACGGTGTAGAAATATGTGGAGCTGGGTTGGCTATATATGGTAGCAAAAGATTAGCAATAATCAATTCAAAGATGCAATGTTGAATAAACGCTCAACGACGGTACTGTGCTGGTCCTAGGCTAGACCGGACTAGAGACGCGAGCCTAGAACACTAATGAGGTCACGTCGTAGCACAACTAGCATCAATGAAGGATACTAAGTACCTCTGGACAGCAAGATATAAGTGAAGATCACAATGGCAGTAAACATAATGAGGTGAAACAACAGCCAAGCAGGATATATCAACAACTTTGTCTCCAACTTTCCTCTGAAAAAGTTTGTGCCGATTTTTTTGTTTTTTTTCTTCTCTTTTTTTTTCCTCACACTTTTTTTTTCTTTCTCTCCTTTTTTTCTCTCTGACTTTTTTTCTCCTTTTTTTCTCGTTTTTTTCTCTCTTTCTTTCTCCCTCTTTCCAAAACAAACTAGATAAGATGCAGATTGGATCAAGTGAAGATGTGAACGATCTCAACTATTATTATGACAATGAATGTTGGGTAGCACGTGGTGGAAATTGATGGATGGGTGGTGGACAGCGGAAGAGATAATGATGCAGCGGCTGCGTGACTAATGTGAACAGAACTCGAAACTCTAAAGGAACTAGACACTATGACCAGCAACTCAACACGGCGATGCAACCGATAATTCAATAATGCAAGCAATGAAAAGAAAATTGCAAAGGCTCAGTCTGGCTAGGACAAAGGATGAATAGATCTAACTTTTGTTTTGTGGCTTTTTCTTGGACAATAGGTAAGAAAATAAATCTAATCTAGGAAAAACTGGAAATTCTCACCGAGCAACCTGAAAACTGATACCACTTGATAGAGGCGGGGTGTCCCGATCTTTCGATGAGATGATAACTATCAATTTGGTGAAGATGACTTTGACGATCCGACTACAAACGTGCACGACGTTGCGCCTTAGCAATCGCTAAACCAACTCCGAGAGGTTATTGGCCACGCCGAAGCACAATCAACCTGACCACGAAGGTCTATTCCTGCAAGCAATCGAAGAACAAGCAAGAATATGATAAAGCAATCTGAATATTGCGAATATAGATGAAGTATTGATAAAGGTGGGGATCCGTAAGCGGTCTTGGTCTGGTCGTTGGACACAAACAAAGTACACGAAGTTGCAATGGCTAACTTTTAACTAAACAAATCCCAAGGAAAAGCTACTAGATGGATCTACTTATATAGGAGCAAGGGGTGGCGGCCAAGGAGGTGGGAGGACGTCCCAAGGCAGCCTAAAACTAAATCTAGGTCGTACAAGGCCAATGGGCCCAAGTGGAGGTGATGTAACACCTTTGGACTTGTAGTTTGACTCGGATTCTGCTGCAGCATCAGATTGTTTCGTCCACAACTCAACGCTCCGGACGAATTTGAAGGTGATTCCAATTGGGTTGGAAAGTGCACGAAATCTAGTTTCCAACAAAAAAAGAATCACCCAATTTGGAGTCCGTATGAAAACCTTGTGTGCGTTTTGAGTCAGGTGTGTCTGTGCAGTCCGAATCTGAATCCAGAACGTGAGAGACTTGGACTCTATCTTCTCTTGGACCAAAAGTGACGTGAGAGAACTTTTTGGACAGCAAATAAACATCTTTTTCTTCCTTATCTTCATATGTGGATTGTACATATGTCCCATACACCTGCAATTAGACAAAACACAAAAGTGTGTGAAGTATTTTTGTTCTGGATAACATAAATAGATTATTGAATAGTTTGCACTAGAAATCACCTAACAAGCATGCATATATGCAATATTTTTGGTCATATCCAAGGTAGTCATGTCCTCATCATGCAGGCCTACCATTACGAATATATACCTGAGGTCGACCTGCTGGTGGTGGTGCTGGTGGCTGCTCGTAGATCTGATTTTGATCAACCTCATCCTCATAATCGCCTGCATACTCATCATCCTCCTGGGTACCAGCAACAGCAGTAGCAGGAGCCACAGAAGTATCAACAGCAGCACCAACAGTTTGGCCAAACGCAAGAGGAACACGGCTCGCTCGGCGAAGGTCTATTTCGCGACGTGGAGGTAGTCGTTGTTGTTGTTGTTGGAGAGGTGCGTTAGGTGCAGCGGGTGGTGGTGGTGGAAGACGCGCGAGCAATTCATTAAATCTGTTATCGAGCTTTGTTTCGAACGTCTTCTCAAGGCCAGTGATCTTCTCCATGGCCTCTTCAAAATTGTTCAGCACATCTTGCACCTGTTCAGTCATCATTTGCTGAAACTTATCATGAAGCTCCTTGTTCGATAAATTCTCCCAGTCAATCTCGTCGGCTTGTGATCCTGGCATGGTTAGCAGCAATAGAAACACACAAGAATATGATCCTACAGACTACTAACAAGTGGTGGTGGTGGGTGTCACAAATCCGCCAAGCAAAACTCAAATTCTTACCAGTTCTTACCCAGCAACAGGCGGTGATCGGCAACCGTTGTAGTCAAAACTCTCAAAGCTTGGATAGAGCGATTACCAGGGAGAGTCAAACGCACGACGTAGATGTATGTGGAGCTGGGAAGGCTTATACTATGGTAGCAAAAAGGGTCAGCAATAATCAATTCAGAGATGCAAAGTTGAATAAACGCTCAACGACGGTACTGTGCTGGTCCTAGTGTAGACTGTGCTAGAGACGCGAGCCTAGAACACCAACAAAATCACGGCGCGACACGTAAACAAGGGAAAAGCACACTCTGAATTTTTTGTTTTCGCTCTTTTTTTTTGCGCTCTTTTTTTTTTGTTTTTTTTTGCGCTGCTTTTTTTTTTGCGAAAAATCACTATAATGGCGAGTATCTCAAAACTCTTCCTAGCTCAAACTGACAGGATGGGCACGAAATTTTTCGACCAAATTTTTTTTTTCGACTGCCCGGACCCAAAAACTGGAAACGGGTCAAAAAGAACTTCCTATAATGGCACCTGTCTCAAAACACTCAGAAACACCTAAAAATAGGATAGCCAGAATTTTTTTCGAAAAATGCGTTTTCGAAAAATTTTGGGCCTAAACGGAGCGTGGCTACCCGACTCTTTTTTTTTTCCGAAACCTACTCCGGCAAGGAAACACGAATCGGAATCTAGATGGATCCCGAAAACAAACCTAATAAGCAAGGAACTCGGATTGGTGGTGGATATATGGTGGTGGTATATGGCAGCGGTGGTGGTAGCGGTGGTAGTATATGGATATGGATCGGTGGTGGTATATGGGCACGGATTGGTGGTGGTATATGGATACGGATTTGGAGCGGTGGTGGTAGATGGCAGGGGCGATGATGATGGTGCGGCGGCTGCGTGACAACTTATGACCAGAACTCGAAACTCTAAAAGACTAGACTCTAAGACCAGCAACTAGACCGACGATGCAACCGCAAATTCAACAAAGCAAAACCCTAAAAAGATTATGCAAAGGCTCAGATTGGTTCGGATATGATGAACTAACCCTAATTTTTTTGTGGCTTTTTCGTGGACTATAGGTATGAAGAACAGACTCGATCTAAACTACGAAAAACTGTAAAATCTCACCGAGCAACCTGGAAATCTGATACCACTTGATAGAGGCAAAGGTGTCCCGTCTTTCGATGAGATGATGGATATCGCTTTGGTGGCAGTCGACTTTGACGATCCGACTACGAACGTGCGAGGACGTCGCGCCTTAGCAATCGCTAAACCAACTCCGAGAGGTTATTGACCACGCCGGAGCACGATCAACCTGACCACGAGGGTCTGTTTCCTGCGAGCAAACGAAGAACAAGCAAGAAACTAAGATTGCAATCTGGATATTGCGAATATAAGATGAAAGCTTTATTGATCAAGGTGGGGTTCTGTGACGCCTTTGTCTGGTCGTTGAACACAAACGAAGTACGCGAAGTTGCAGCTATGGCGAACTTTTAAACTAAACAAAACCCAAAGTCTAAACGATGCCCTAAGGGCTGTATATATGGAGGAAGAGGGGGGAATTTCGTGGCCCTTGGTGGAGGGGTCCGAAATCAACCCTATCTCTTGTTTCCCAACACATACGGACTCTAAAAATAGCCTATACTTATGTATTTCGAAATTACATGGGCCTGGCCCAATAATAAGGTGACGCAGCACCTAAAATAGCCTCGGGACAAAATTTATGAAGTGGCATCTTGTATATTTCGTCCAAGGCTTCATGCACCCATTATGGTGGCTTCAAAGTCCTGAAATCATCACTTGTAACTCCGTTCTTGTTCCCCTTGCGCATGCCATCATCTCCATGCTTGTTCTTGCTCCAATGTTCATCCTTCTCCAAGCTAGGCCCTTCATTTGTAAGGAAAACAAATGTATCCAATTTAGGCAGCATCATATTCTCATGAACATTAGAATCATTACCAAGAAACGAAAGTACCTGGTAATTTAGTTGGCGTGCACGAGCTCTAGTAATTGGTCCAGTATGTATAGCAGCAGGGGCTGTGGGTGTAACAATTGTATTGATGTCCTCATCATCCTCCCCTTCTTGAAATGAAGTCGTCCTCGACGGAAGTTCATCTTCCTCACCCAAATAAGGCTTCAAATCTGCAATGTTAAAAGTGGGACTAACCCCAAAATCTGCAGGCAGCTCAAGTTTATATGCATTATCATTTATTTTCTCTAACACCTTAAAGGGACCATCAGCACGTGGCATCAACTTTGATTTGCGCAAATCAGGAAATCTATCCTTACGCAAATGTAACCAAACAAGATCTCCAGGTGCAAACACAACATGTTTTCTACCCTTATCTCCAGCAAGTTTATATTTAGCATTCATACGCTCAATGTTTTCCTTAGTTAACTCATGCATTTTTAAAATCAATTCAGCACGTTGTTTAGCATCAAAATTAACCTTCTCCGAAGATGGAAGAGGCAACAAATCAATAGGTGCACGAGGTAGGAAACCATACACAACTTCAAAAGGGCACATGATAGCGGCAAAGGTGTCCCGTCTTTCGATGAGATGGTGGATTTCGCTTTGGTGGAAGTCGACTTTGACGATCCGACTACGAACGTGCGAGGACGTCGCGCCTTAGCAATCGCTAAACCAACTCCGAGAGGTTATTGACCACGCCGGAGCACGATCAACCTGACCACGAGGGTCTGTTTCCTGCGAGCAAACGAAGAACAAGCAAGAAACTAAGATTGCAATCTGGATATTGCGAATATAAGATGAAAGCTTTATTGATCAAGGTGGGGTTCTGTGACGCCTTTGTCTGGTCGTTGAACACAAACGAAGTACGCGAAGTTGCAGCAATGGCGAACTTTTAATCTAAACAAAACCCAAAGTCTAAACGATGCCCTAAGGGCTGTATATATGGAGGAAGAGGGGGGAATTTCGTGGCCCTTGGTGGAGGGGTCCGAAATCAACCCTATCTCTTGTTTCCCCACACATACGGACTCTAAAAATAGCCTATACTTATGTATTTCGAAATTACATGGGCCTGGCCCAATAATAAGGTGACGCAGCACCTAAAATAGCCTCGGGACGAAATTTATGAAGTGGCATCTTGTATATTTCGTCCAAGGCTTCATCCACCCATTATGGTGGCTTCAAAGTCCTGAAATCATCACTTGTAACTCCGTTCTTGTTCCCCTTGCGCATGCCATCATCTCCATGCTTGTTCTTGCTCCAATGTTCATCCTTCTCCAAGCTAGGCCCTTCATTTGTAAGCAAAACAAATGTATCCAATTTAGGCAGCATCATATTCTCATGAACATTAGAATCATTACCAAGAAACGAAAGTACCTGGTAACTTAGTTGGCGTGCACGAGCTCTAGTAATTGGTCCAGTATGTATAGCAGCAGGGGCTGTGGGTGTAACAATTGTATTGATGTCCTCATCACCAGCTGCCGCCTGTTCACCCACCCTGCTGCACCGGGAACCACCTACCCCGCCCAGATCCACCGGAGCACTTGCCGGATCCTGCCTCATCACCGGTTCCCGTGACATAGGTAGCCACCGGATCGGCTAAGCCACTAAAACCCCTGCAAGAAAGCTCGACAGCGGCTTCCCCTGCTTCTTCCTGAGTGTCGCTGGAAGGCCCGCGTCTCCGCGCGACGCCACCGTCGGGGAACAACTTGTTCAACAGCAGGTCGCCGGAGAAAGCTCGGGTTGCAATTGCTGGATCCCACCGCCATGGCCACTCACCTCGCTCCATCGACGAACTGCCAAGGCCGAAGCAGCGTCCTGTCTGAGGCCAAAGCTCGACCTTCATGCGTGTGTCTTCTCCAAGTTGTTGCTACCTACAACGGAGAGGGGGAGGCTGTAGTCCCGCACTATCACGGGAGGAAGTGCTCTTACTTTCTTCTGAAATCTGGTAAGCTGGACATCGGTCGGTCTGCTTGATCGATCTTGGCTGTGTGCGCTGTATCTATCCATTGCATCCACCTTGCTTGAATTCTACTCATGCTTGTGCATCTCTGACTCTCTATTTTTGTTTCTTTTTTCAATTTTTAGGTGTGGGTGGGGCTTGATGCTTGGCCATGTCTCCATTTCCACCTACAACTGTTGGGTACGTGAGGGCGATCGATCGATCTCCTTTGCTTCGATCGCCGGAGCTTCAGACTTGATGGAACGGTCAAGCCACTTGATCGACCGCCAAGGCAGGAGCAGCAGCATTATTCTTTTTCTGATTAGTAAAGCTCGGCCACTGAGGCCAGGTGCTGGTGGGACTGGGCTTGGACATGTCTTGTTTTGCATATTGGATGTTTGTATTGTTCTCATTGTTGCGTTTTTCTGAATTTTTGCTCTGTCCATACATGTGTTCCCACTGAATCTGTATATTTCTCTGAACTCGGTGATATATCAAGTGTGAAATTTATTCTTACTAGTTCTTGGCCTTCATGTTTGCCATTTATATGCATGGTGTCTGCAGGAAAGGATCTGATGTTTGTGTTGGGCCGTCAAAAGAGATTGGAGCTATAGAATTGGCCCTTAGGAATTGTTCAGGCAAATCAACAAATACATATTTTTTCGGACGACCATATCTACCCAATTTGACTCGCTTGAGGAGGCATACGAGTTCTATAACCTATACTCATGGGAATTGCTTTCGGGCATTTTTGGTACATGACCAATTAAATGAACGGCTATCAGTACTAGTCATCTCAGGATCTAGGGTGTGAGATGGAGGTATGGATCGACATGGATTTTACTTTTGTTGTTCTGAATTCTCAATTGGTTTGCTGCACACGCATGATACCATATCATTTTTTTCTTCAGGGTGTTGACTCGAGGTGCTAGAATGACTCTGTGAGATTTGGTTTCAAAGGCAGTGATCCAGCTTCACAAGTCCGACGACCATGGTTGCTTTGTGGCGTCGTTGTGTTCCCCGACATCTCCATGCCGCTGCCCCCGTCTCCCTGCTCGCTACGGCGGGGCTCATCAGATACTACCGAGTATCTCAGCAAGTTCAAATAATTTGAACATGCAAAAATGTTGTGTTCGAGAAGGTCAAGTGTGTTATGTGCATCACCTCGCCCCCACTAAATCTTCTGCATTTTTTGTGTATTCTTCAAAAGTTCAGGTCATCATGAGTTGCTTCAATTGAGCTACTACTATGAAAAAGTTCACCTCAGAGGTAGGTCTATGCGTGCAAACCGGGAAGGACGACGAACCACGCCTGGTGTCTCTACCATCATGAATAGATGGAGGAAGAAGGTCACCATAGAAGCAATGAGAAGGTCACCATAGAGGTAGGGAGAAGGTCACATAAGGTGCAGGAATATTGTCAGAGTGCAGGAACGGGTGTGTGATCTTTGTGCTGTTTTGGGGGTGCAAATTAACATGGGTATGTGATCTCACATCCTGTGTATTCCTGAGATGGCCTACCTTAGCCTCAAAACCATATGGCCTATAAGTATGATAGTCCCAATGCTACAGTCACGTGTAAAGAAAATTAGATATATATACATGTAGAGAACCTACAACAACTTTATGGGGAGTTGATGGATTATTCAATGGTTGTTGCTGCCACTATTGATTTTTTCTTGAGATGGTCTTCATCACCGTTCAAAATAATACAAATACTTCTTGGTTGCATCTAGTTCCATCGCTCCACCTCAACACTGATTCCTTTAGCTAGATCTTGCTTGTAATTTTGTATTCTTTCTTTTCTTTTCTGGAAAGCATTAGCTCTTGAAATCCAGATCCGATGATGTAGCTTTGGCTATTCTTGAAAACACGTAGAAAAATGTACATGCTTTGTAGGTTAAAATTTTGGCTCTAATTTATGTTTTTGCGAAGGTCAAAATGTTGTGTTCGAGAAGGTCGAGTGTGTTATCTCAGCAAGCTCAAATAAAAAATTAAACATGCAAGGTAAAACATCTGAGAGTTGCGATTTTTTAGAACTTCAAGTGAGAAACAAATTTGACAAGAGCACAAAACAAAATTTAAGTCTAGAAAAACCACTTCAAAAAGAACGCAAAAGAATGTTCTCTTTGTTATCGATTGCAAAATGAAATATTAATGAAAGGGGGAATGCAGCTTACGCATTTTCTAAAAGAACTAAGAAGTTCAAATTTTAAAAATAGATAAGTTCAAAAATCATAAAAATGACTTTCATTCTTGATAAAATTAAAAAAAACTCTGGAAGTTGAAATTGAAATAATGGACAATTCAATATTTATTACAAAACTATGATATTGTCTTTACTGAAAGAAATAAATCAAGAAGTCTAAATTATAAAAATAGAGAAGTTTCATATTTATGACAAAACTCAGATTTTCCTTGTTACTAAAAAATAAAATGAAGAAGTTCAAATTAAAAAAAGGGAGAAGTTCGATGGATATAGAAAAACTCAAATTCTTTCCGTTTCTTGGAAAAATAAAAGTATGAAGTATAATTTAAAAAAAATGTTTGATGCTTGTTTAAATACATATTTTTTTTAAGAATACGACTAAGAAGTTCAAATTAAAATAAAAGAGAAGTCCAAAGATTATGAAAACTCAGATTTTTCGCGTTACTAAAGTATAAAACGAAGAAGTTCAAATTAAAAAAAGGACCAACTAAAAAAGTTTAAAAATAGATTTTCTCCATTTCTAAAAAAATAGAAGTTCAAACAAAAATAACGAAGTGGCTCGATGTTTAATTAGAAACTAAGATTTTACCATTATTAAAATACTCAAATATCCCTTAGTATTGAAGAATCAACCATGAAGTTCGAATTTCATAAAAAAAATTAAGAAATAAAACCAGGAAGTCCATATTAAAATAATAGGGAAGTTCGATGATTATAGAAAACTCATATTTTCCTCGTTATTAAATAGTAGAAACAAGAAGTTCAAAAATAAAATAAAAAAAGAAGTTCAACTTTTAAAAATAGAGCACTTCAAAATTTCATAAAAATATTAAGAAATAACACTAGGAAGTCCATATTAAAAAGATGGAGAAGTTCGATCATTATAGAAAACTCAGATTTTCCTCGTTATAAACAATGGAAACAAGAAGTTCAAAAATAAAATCACAAGAAGTTCAACTATTAAAAATAGAGCGCTTCAAAATTTCATAAAAAAGGATTGAGAAAATCAGATTAAAAATTCATAAAAAAACTCATATATTTTCATGTAACCGAGAGAAGTTCAGATTGATAACTGCCAGAAGTTCACGTACTACACGGTGTGCATTTTGTATTAAAAAGAATAAAAAAGCAAAGACTAGAAGTTTGTTGATATAAGTTCAAGTCCTCCGTCGGAGAAATTTTAAAAAATATTGTGAGAGAGGTTTATACAAAAGAAATACCATTTGTGTAACACTTGACGAATGAACGAGAAAATTACAAATGAAAAATACGTCACAGAAGTTCAACGTAAAAATAGTAGGAAGTTCACCTAATACACTGAATAAATATCAGATAAAAACTTTTAAAATCGTCGCGAGTATGAAAAAATGATCAACACGGGAAAGTTGCGTGTTTACAACAGCTTTCCACTGGTATATCACTTGCTCAATTCCGGTGAGTGGATGGAGAGCTACGAGCAAAAAAAACACGTGAAAAACAGAGTGAAGTTCAAGTAGACATGCCGAGAAGTTCAGGTTCTTCACGCGATGCATTTTCGAAGAATCTGTTTCGCGATAAAGGCAGAACGAATAATCTCGCCTTTTTCAAAATTACTTGAAAACGGCCAGGATTCAGAGAAAACCATCAACATGAAAAAGTTTCGCATTTTCCGTAGCTTTTCAGCGGTATATTAATTGCCCCATTCCGATAAAGTTTGTAGAAATTACGGCAAAAATACGTTTTTTACCATTTTCAAAACTGACATAAAACCGTAATGAATTAGGAGAAACAATATATACAAAAAAGTTTCGCATTTCTTCAAGCTTTCCAATGCCATATCATTTGCTGCATTTGGATGTACGGTTAAAAAATTAGCTCGAAAATACAAACTCAGTGGAACTTGTACCGTTTTCTAAATTACTTTTAGACCATTCAAAATTAGAAAAAACTTTTAACATAAAAAAGTAGTGCATTTTCATAAGCTTTCCAACGCCATATTATTTTCCTCAATTGGACTAGCCGTTTAGAAATGGCGCAAAAATACAAACTCGGGTGTTCGGTTTGCGAAATCTTACGATTTTCTGAATTACTCTTTAACCGTAGGGAATTAGAGAAAACTTTCAACATGTGGAAGGAGCGGTTTTGCAGCAGCTTTCCAACACCATATTATTTGCCTCATTCCGATAAACGATTTAAAAATGTGATCGAAAATACGATTCACGTTTTTTGTATGAAGAAAAAACGGTTTTCAAAACTACTCTTAAACCGCTTACATTTTGCCAAAAATTTAACTTGGATCATGATACTGATGTCCATAGCTATCCAACGGTATATCGCAAGCCCCATTTGGACACCTTTTAGTTGAAGTTCAACCTAGTACTCGGGGAAGGTCAGGCGCATTACTCGGGAAGTTCATGTTGTGATCAGAATATTATTCTGATCCCGTGATCAGAATAGTGTGACATGTGACATGCTATATATAGACGAGACTATGTGACATGCTATGTCTGTGCCTCTACTACGACATGTGCATCTCCTTACTCGACCACGGTTCATCGTTGCAGAGAGACCGATTAACCAGTATGTACGTACACATTCGTGACCAGACAGATAATCCTACGTACGGTTCGACCCGATGGACACCATCTGTCAGGGAGGATAAGGAGGCACTTCCATATGTGCGAAGATATAGTTGGTGGGTCTCAGTTGTGATGAGGACATCAATACCATTGTTACACCCACAGCCCCTACTGCTACATATACGGGGCCAATTACTAGAGCTCGCGCACGCCAATTAAATTATCAGGTACTTTTGTTTCTTGGTAATGATTCTAATGTTCATGAGAATATGATGCTGCCTAAATTGGATACATTTGTTTTGCTTACAAATGAAGGGCCTAGCTTGGAGAAGGATGAACATTGGAGCAAGAACAAGCATGGAGATGATGCCATGCGCAAGGGGAACAAGAACGGAGTTACAAGTGATGATTTTAGGACTTTGAAGCCACTATAATGGGGGACGAAATATACAAGATGCCACTTCATAAATTTCGTGCCGAGGCTATTATAGGTGCTGCGTCACCTTTTTATTGGGCCAGGCCCATGTAATTTCAAAATACATAAGTATAGGCTATTTTTAGAGTCCGTATGTGTGGGGAAACAAGAGATAGGGTTGATTTCGGACCCCTCCACCAAGGGCCACGAAATTCCCCCTCTCTTCCTCCATATATACAGCCCTTAGGGCACCGTTTAGACTTTGGGTTTTGTTTAGATTAAAAGTTCGCCATAGCTGCAACTTCGCGTACTTCGTTTGTGTTCAACGACCAGACAAAGGCGTCACAGAACCCCACCTTGATCAATAAAGCTTTCATCTTATATTCGCAATATCCAGATTGCAATCTCAGTTTCTTGCTTGTGCTTCGTTTACTCGCAGGAAACAGACCCTCGTGGTCAGGTTGATCGTGCTCCGGTGTGGTCAATAACCTCTCGGAGTTGGTTTAGCGATTGCTAAGGCGCGACGTCCTCGCACGTTCGTAGTCGGATCGTCAAAGTCGACTTCCACCTAAGCGATATCCATCATCTCATCGAAAGACGGGACACCTTTGCCTCTATCAAGTGGTATCAGATTTCCAGGTTGCTCGGTGAGATTTTACAGTTTTTCGTAGTTTAGATCGAGTCTGTTCTTCATACCTATAGTCCACGAAAAAGCCAAAAAAATTAGGGTTAGTTCATCCCATCCGAACCAATCTGAGCCTTTGCATAATCTTTTCTGTATTTGCTTTGTTGAATTTGCGGTTGCATCGTCGTGTCAAGTTGCTGGTCTTAGCGTCTAGTCTTTTAGAGTTTCGAGTTCTGTTCACAGGTTGTCACGTCGCCGCTGCCATAAATCACCACCGCATCATCATCGTCGCTGTTGCCATATACCACCACCACATATTCACCGCCAATTCGAATCCATATACGCCACCACATATCCGCCGCCATCACGCCAATCCGAGTTCACCTACAACATATATCCGCCACCTGTCCGTGTTCCACCAGATTCATCTCCGCCACCAGTCCGAGTTCCACCAGATTCATCTCCGCCACCAGTCCTAGTCCGAGTCCAGTAATTGTTGCTTTGTTCTCGATTTCCAGATCACGCGATACTCCGAGTCGTCACAGAGAAGGACTCCCCAACTTCCGAGTCATCCACAGAAGAAAAATAGTTCCAATTTCAAAAAAAAACTAAGTCTGGAAAATTCTGGCTAGGCAGTTTTTAGACCATTTGTAGACTTTTTCAAAAAAAATTGTTGCGGAGCAAAAAAAAAGAGGAAAAAAGTGTGCTCCTCCCTTGTTTACGTGCCGCGCCGTGATATTGTTGGTGTTCTAGGCTCGCGTCTCTAGCACAGTCTAGCCTAGGACCAGCACAGTACCGTCGTTGAGCGTTTATTCAACTTTGCATCTCTGAATTGATTATTGCTGACCCTTTTTGCTACCATATTATAAGCCTTCCCAGCTCTACATACATCTATGTCGTGCGTTTGACTCTCCCTGGTAATCGCTCTATCCAAGCTTTGAGAGTTTTTGACTACAACGGTTGCCGATCACCTTCGCCGAGCGAGCCGTGTTCCTCTTGCGTTTGGCCAAACTGTTGGTGCTGCTGTTGATACTTCTGTGGCTCCTGCTGCTGATGCGGAGGAGGATGATTATGTGGGAGATTATGAGGATGAGGTCGATCAAAATCAGCACTACGTGCAGCCACCTGCACCACCACCAGCACGTCGACCTCAGGTATATATTCGTAATGGTAGGCCTGCACCACCACCTCAGGTACGAGATGATGTCCATATTCCTAAACTGAACTTGAATATTCCACCATTTGAGGGTAGTTATGTTCCTGATATATATCTTACTTGGGAGTTAGAAACTGAACAACGATTTACATGTTTACAATATCCTGAGGAGAGACGAGTTGCTGCTGCTGTTTGTGCTTTCACTAGTTTTGCATGTGTATGGTGGTCTGAACATTGTAGATTATATCCTATTCCAACTACTTGGGCTGCTTTGAAAACTGCTATGCGTACTCGTTGGCTTCCACCATATTATCAACGTGAATTGCTTCAAAAATTACAGTGCTTAAGACAAGGAAAAAATTATGTAGAAGAATATTATCAGGAATTACAAACTGGCATGATTAGATGTGGTATTGTTGAGGAGAATGAAGCTATGCTTGCACGTTTTCTGGGTGGATTAAATAGAGAGATTCAGACCATTCTAGACTATAAGGAGTATACTAATATCACTCGTTTATTCCATCTTGCTTGTAAAGCTGAACGTGAAGTGCAGGATCGACAAGCATTGGCGCGAACTAACTTTTCTGCAGGCCGACCTTCATCATGGACACCGCGTGCATCTTCTACTTCAACTGCACCAGCACCTCAATCTTGTGCCTCCTCCAGTCGTGATACAAGAAAACAGGCACAACCACCATTATCTGCCAAGAGCGCACCTGCTGGGCCTGCATAGAGTTCTTCTTCTTCCATGGCATCAACAGGGCACACAAGTGATATTATTTGTCGTCGTTGTAAGGGAGGAGGTCATTATGCGAGAGAATGCAAATCTCCGCGTGTGATGATTGCTACCGCGGATGGTGGATATGAGTCTGCTAGTGACTATGATGAGGAGACTTTGGCTCTTATTACACGTGAAGAACATGGTGGAGATGATTCTGATCATGAGACGCAATACATGGCTCCTGAAGACGCTGACAGGTATGAATGTTTAGTTGCTCAACGTGTTTTGAGTGTGCAGGTCCCACAAGCTGAGCAAAATCAGAGGCACAATTTGTTCCATACCAAGGGAGTTGTGAAGGAACATTCTGTGCGCGTCATAATAGACGGAGGGAGCTGCAACAACTTGGCTAGCATGGAGATGGTGGAGAAGCTTTCTCTCACCACAAGACCACATCCACATCCTTACTACATCCAATGGTTCAACAACAGCGGCAAGGTTAAGGTAACACGTACTGTTCGTGTGCATTCTAGTATCTCTACATATGCTGATTATGTTGATTGTGATGTGGTACCTATGCAAGCATGTTCCTTATTACTTGGTAGACCATGGCAATTTGATAAAAATTCTATACACCATGGTAGAAACAATCACTATACTCTTGTTCATAAGGATAAAAATATTACTTTGCTTCCTATGACTCCTGATTCCATTTTGAAAGATGATATTAATAGAGCTAATAAAGCAAAACAGGAGACGAATAAGAGTGAAAATCAGATTGTGGCAAAAGAATTTGAGCAACAAATGAAGCCTAATAATAAACCATCTAGTGTTGCTTCTGAAATTAAATTGAAAAGTGCATGTTTATTTGCCACCAAATCTGATATTGATGAGCTAGATTTCAGCAAATCTGTTTGCTATGCTTTTGTGTGCAAAGAGGCATTATTTTCATTCGAGGACGTGCCTTCCTCTTTGCCTCCTGCTGTCACTAACATTTTGCAGGAGTTCGCTGACGTCTTTCCACAAGACGTGCCACCAGGATTACCGCCTATTCGAGGGATTGCGCATCAGATTGACTTAATTCCCGGTGCTTCACTGCCAAACCGTGCACCATACCGTACCAATCCAGAGGAGACAAAGGAGATTGTGTGTCAAGTACAAGAGCTTCTCGACAAAGGTTATATACGCGAATCCCTTAGTCCTTGTGTTGTTCCTATTATTCTAGTGCCGAAAAAGGATGGTACATCACGTATGTGTGTTGATTGTAGAGGCATTAATAATATTACTATTCGTTATCGTCATCCTATTCCTAGGCTAGATGATATGCTTGATGAATTGAGTGGCTCTACAATATTCTCCAAAGTTGATTTGCATAGTGGATACCATCAAATTCGTATGAAATTGGGAGATGAATGGAAAATAGCATTCAAAACTAAGTTTGGATTATATGAGTGGTTAGTCATGCCTTTTGGGTTAACTAATGCACCTAGTACTTTCATGAGATTAATGAACGAAGTTTTACGTGCTTTCATTGGACGATTTGTGGTAGTTTACTTTGATAACATATTGATTTATAGCAGATCTGTGGAAGAACATTTGGAACATTTACGTGCTATTTTTATTGCTCTACGTGATGCACGTTTGTTTGGTAACCTTGGGAAGTGCACCTTTTGCACCGACCGAGTATCTTTTCTTGGCTATGTTGTTACTCCACAGGGAATTGAAGTTGATAAAGCCAAGATTGAAGCTATTGAGAGTTGGCCGCAACCCAAAACGGTCACACAAGTGAGGAGTTTTCTTGGCCTCGCTGGATTCTATAGGCGTTTTGTGAGAGATTTCAGCACCATTGCTGCACCTCTCAATGAGCTTACAAAGAAAGATGTGCCTTTTCTTTGGGGTACCGCACAGGAAGAAGCCTTCTCGGTATTGAAAGATAAGTTGACACATGCTCCTTTACTCCAACTTCCTGATTTTAATAAGACTTTTGAGCTTGAATGTGATGCTAGTGGAATTGGATTAGGCGGTGTGTTATTACAAGATGGCAAACCTATTGCATATTTTTCTGAAAAATTGAGTGGGCCTAGTCTGAATTATTCTACTTATGATAAAGAATTATATGCTCTTGTTCGGACTTTAGAAACATGGCAACATTATTTATGGCCCAAAGAATTTGTTATACATTCTGATCATGAATCTTTGAAACATATTAAAAGTCAAGCTAAACTGAATCATAGACATGCTAAATGGGTTGAATTCATTGAGACTTTTCCTTATGTCATTAAACACAAGAAGGGAAAAGAAAATGTTATTGCTGATGCATTGTCTCGCTGCTATACTATGCTTTCACAACTTGACTTCAAAATATTTGGTTTGGACACCATCAAAGATCAATATGTGCATGATGCTGATTTTAAAGATGTAATGCAGAATTGTAAAGAAGGAAGAATGTGGAACAAGTTCGTCGTTAACGATGGATTTGTGTTTCGTGCTAACAAGCCATGCATTCCAGCTAGCTCCGTTCGTCTTTTGTTGTTGCAGGAGGCGCATGGAGGAGGATTAATGGGACACTTTGGCGTGAAGAAGACGGAGGACGTACTTGCTACACATTTCTTTTGGCCAAAGATGAGACGGGATGTTGAGCGTTTTATTGCTCGATGCACTACATGTCAAAAAGCTAAGTCACGACTCAATCCTCATGGTTTATATATGCCTTTGCCTGTACCTAGTGTTCCTTGGGAGGATATATCTATGGACTTTGTTTTAGGTTTACCTCAAACAAAGAAGGGGAGGGATAGCATATTTGTTGTCGTGGTTAGATTCTCGAAAATGGCACACTTTATACCATGTCATAAAAGCGATGATGCTGTTAATGTTGCTGATTTGTTCTTTCGTGAAATTATTCGCTTGCATGGTGTGCCAAATACTATTGTTTCAGATCGTGATACTAAATTTCTTAGCCACTTTTGGAGATGTTTATGGGCTAAGTTGGGGACTAAACTGCTTTTTACTACTACTTGTCACCCCCAAACTGATGGACAAACTGAAGTAGTCAATAGAACGTTGTCTACTATGCTTAGGGCTGTTTTGAAGAATAATAAGAAAATGTGGGAGGAATGCTTGCCTCATATTGAATTTGCTTATAATCGTTCATTGCATTCTACTACTAAGATGTGCCCTTTTGAAGTTGTGTATGGTTTCCTACCTCGTGCACCTATTGATTTGTTGCCTCTTCCATCTTCAGAGAAGGTTAATTTTGATGCTAAACAACGTGCTGAATTGATTTTAAAAATGCATGAGTTAACTAAGGAAAACATTGAGCGTATGAATGCTAAATATAAACTTGCTGGAGATAAGGGTAGAAAACATGTTGTGTTTGCACATGGAGATCTTGTTTGGTTACATTTGCGTAAGGATAGATTTCCTGATTTGCGCAAATCAAAGTTAATGCCACGTGCTGATGGTCCCTTTAAGGTGTTAGGGAAAATAAATGATAATGCATATAAACTTGAGCTGCCTGCAGATTTTGGGGTTAGTCCCACTTTTAACATTGCAGATTTGAAGCCTTATTTGGCTGAGGAAGATGAACTTCCATCGAGGACGACTTCATTTCAAGAAGGGGAGGATGATGAGGACATCAATACAATTGTTACACCCACAGGCCCTGCTGCTATACATACTGGACCAATTACTAGAGCTCGTGCACGCCAACTAAATTACCAGGTACTTTCGTTTCTTGGTAATGATTCTAATGTTCATGAGAATATGATGCTGCCTAAATTGGATACATTTGTTTTGCTTACAAATGAAGGGCCTAGCTTGGAGAAGGATGAACATTGGAGCAAGAACAAGCATGGAGATGATGGCATGCGCAAGGGGAACAAGAACGGAGTTACAAGTGATGATTTCAGGACTTTGAAGCCACCATAATGGGTGCATGAAGCCTTGGACGAAATATACAAGATGCCACTTCATAAATTTCGTCCCGAGGCTATTTTAGGTGCTGCGTCACCTTATTATTGGGCCAGACCCATGTAATTTCGAAATACATAAGTATAGGCTATTTTTAGAGTCCGTATGTGTGGGGAAACAAGAGATAGGGTTGATTTCGGACCCCTCCACCAAGGGCCACGAAATTCCCACCTCTTCCTCCATATATACAGCCCTTAGTGCATCGTTTAGACTTTGGGTTTTGTTTAGATTAAAAGTTCGCCATAGCTGCAACTTCGCGTACTTCGTTTGTGTTCAACGACCAGACAAAGGCGTCACAGAACCCCACCTTGATCAATAAAGCTTTCATCTTATATTCGCAATATCCAGATTGCAATCTCAGTTTCTTGCTTGTTCTTTGTTTGCTTGCAGGAAACAGACCCTCGTGGTCAGGTTGATTGTGCTCCGGCGTGGTCAATAATCTCTCGGAGTTGGTTTAGCGATTGCTAAGGCGCGACGTCCTCGCACGTTCGTAGTCGGATCGTCAAAGTCGACTGCCACCAAAGCGATATCCATCATCTCATCGAAAGACGGGACACCTTTGCCTCTATCAAGTGGTATCAGATTTCCATGTTGCTCGGTGAGATTTTATAGTTTTTCATAGTTTAGATCGAGTCTGTTCTTCATACCTACAGTCCACGAAAAAGCCAAAAAAAATTAGGGTTAGTTCATCATATCCGAACCAATCTGAGCCTTTGCATAATCTTTTTAGGGTTTTGCTTTGTTGAATTTGCGGTTGCATCGTCGTGTCTAGTTGTTGGTCTTAGCGTTAGTCTTCTAGAGTTTCGAGTTCTGGTCATAAGTTGTCACGCCGCCACCGCACCATCATCATCGCCCCTGTCACCTACCACCACCGCTCCGAATCCGTATCCATATACCACCACCAATCCGTATCCATATACCACCACCGATCCATATCCATATATTACTACCGCTGCCATATACCACCACCGCTGCCATATACCACCACCATATATCCACCACCAATCCGAGTTCCTTGCATATTAGGTGTGTTTTCGAGATCCATCTAGATTCCGATTCGTGTTTCCTTGCCGGAGTAGGTTTCGGAAAAAAAAGAGTCTGGAAACCACCCTCCGTTTAGGCCCAAAATTTTTCGAAAACACATCTTTCGAAAAATTTTCTGGCTATCCTATTTTTAGGTGTTTCTGAGTGTTTTGAGACAGGTGCCATTATAGGAAGTTTTTTTTGACCCGTTTCCAGTTTTTGGGTCCGGGCAGTCGAAAAAACAAAAAAATAAAATTCGAAAAATGTCGTGCCCATCCTGTCAGTTTGACCTAGGAAGAGTTTTGAGACACTCGCCATTATAGTGATTTTTCGCAAAAAAAAAGAGCGCAAAAAAAAGAGCGCAAAAAAAAAGAGCGCAAAAAAAAGAGTGAAAAAAATTCCAGAGTGTGCTTTTCCCTTGTTTACGTGCAGTGCCGTGATTTTGTTAGTGTTCTAGGCTCGCGTCTCTAGCGCGGTCTAGCCTAGGACCAGCACAGTACCGTCGTTGAGCGTTTATTCAACTTTGCATCTCTAAATTGATTTTTGCTGACCCCTTTTGCTACCATATTATAAGCCTTCCCAGTTCCACATACATCTACGTCGTGCGTTTGACTCTCCCTGGTAATCGCTCTATCCAAGCTTTGAGAGTTTTGACTACAACGGTTGCCGATCACCACCTGCTGCTGGGTAAGAACTGGTAAGAATTTGAGATTTGCTTGACGGGTTTGTGATACACCACCACCACTTCTTAGTAGTCTGTAGGATCATATTCTTGTGTGTTTCTATTTGCAGCTAACCATGGTAGGATCACAAGCCGATGAGACTGATTGGGAGAACCTGATGAACAAACAGCTACATGATAAATTTCAGCAAATGATGAGTGGACAGGTTCAAGATGTGCTAAACAGATTTGATGAGGCCATGGAGAAGATAGATGGCATGGATAAGACGTTCGAAACAAAGATTGATAGCAAGTTTAAAGAATTGCTCGCGCGTTTACCACCACCACCGCCGGCTGCACCTATCGCACCTCTGCAACACCAACAACAACGCATCCTTCCGAATCAGTATGGACGAGCGAAGCGTGTTCCTATTGAGGATGGCCAAACTTCTGGTGCTGCTGTTCTTGTTATTGATGCTTCTTTGGCTCCGAATATTGAGTAAAGCGATTGCCAGGGGAGCGTACGTATACACGGTGTAGAAATATGTGGAGCTGGGTTGGCTATATATGGTAGCAAAAGATTAGCAATAATCAATTCAAAGATGCAATGTTGAATAAACGCTCAACGACGGTACTGTGCTGGTCCTAGGCTAGACCGGACTAGAGACGCGAGCCTAGAACACTAATGAGATCACGGCGTAGCACAACTAGCATCAATGAAGGATACTAAGTAGCTCTTGACAGCAAGATATAAGTGAAGATCACAACGGCAGTGAAGATAATGATGAAAAACAACTGCCAAGCAGGATATACAACAACTCTCTCCAACTTTCCTCTTGAAAAGTTTGAGACAATTTTCTGATAAATTCTTTCAAAGAATGCTACTAACTCAAGCTTTCCAATGCAAAAAGAATCACTCAATTCCGAGTTGATATGAGGAGTCAAAGAATTCTAAAACTAGCCTGAAATATTGGAACAAGCTGTGTTCACGAACTTCGGAGGGCAAAAAGACCTATTTAGAAGCCGATTTTGGGGTATCAAATATTGAACTAGCTTCTGCAACTATTTAGATGCGGCTCGTTGCTAGCTTCAATTTGGGTACTCACGGAGCCAAAACGGACTTCGTATGAGGAAGATACACCTGTTTTACTGAACAGTGCGCAAAACAGATTCCAATCCGAATTCAGGTACGAGATTGATTCTAGATAGATCCAATTTTTTTTTCTCTCTTTTTTTTCTCACGCTTTTTTTTTCTTTTTCTTCTCTCTCTTTTTCTTTTTTTTTTCTTTCCTTTTTTCTCTCTTTTTTTTTCTTTATCTTCTTTTTCTCCCTCTTTCCAAAACAAACTAGATAAGATGCAGATTCGATCAGGTGAAGATGTGAGTGACCTCAACTATGATTATGACAATAAACAGTGCGTAGCACGTGGTGGAAATTGGTGGATTGGATGGTGGACAGCGGATGGGATAATAATGCAGCGGCTGCGTGACTAATGTGAACAGAACTCGGAACTCTAAAGGAACTAGACACTAAGACCAGCAACTCGACACGATGATGCAACCGATAATTCAACTATGCAAGCAATGAAAAGAAAATTGCAAAGGCTCAGACTGGCTTGGACCAAGGATGAATAGATCTAACTCTTTTTTGTGGCTTTTTCTTGGACAATAGGTAAGAAAATAAATCTAATCTAGGAAAACTGGAAATTCTCACCGAGCAACCTGAAAACTGATACCACTTAATAGAGGCGGGGGTCCCGATCTTTCGATGAGATGATAACTATCGATTTGGTGAGGATGACTTTGACGATCCGACTACAAATGTGCACGACGTTGCGCCTTAGCAATCGCTAAACCAACTCCAAGAGGTTATTGACCACGCTGGAGCACAATCAACCTGACCACGAAGGTCTATTCCTGCAAGCAATCGAAGAACAAGCAAGAATATGATAAAGGCAATCTGAATATTGCGAATATATATGAAGTATTGATAATGATGGGGATCCGGAAGCGGTCTTGGTCTGGTCGTTGGACACAAACGAAGTACACGAAGTTGCAATGGCTAACTTTTAACTAAACAAATCCCAAGCAAAAAGCTACTAGATGGATCTACTTATATAGGAGCAAGGGGTGGCGGCCAAGGAGGTGGGAGGACGTCCCAAGGCAGCCTAAAACTAAATCTAGGTCGTACAAGGCCAATGGGCCCAAGTGGAGGTGATGTAACACCTTTGGACTTGTAGTTTGACTCGGATTCTGCTGCAGCATCAGATTGTTTCGTCCACAACTCAACGCTCTGGATGAATTTGAAGGTGATTCCAATTGGGTTGGAAAGTGCACGAAATCTAGTTTCCAACAAAAAAACGAATCACCCAATTCGGAGTCCGTATGAAAAACTTGTGTGCGTTTTGAGTCAGGTATGTCTGTGCAGTCCGAATCTGAATCCAGAACGTGAGAGACTTGGACTCTATCTTCTCTTGGGCCAAAAGTGACGTGAGAGAACTTTTTGGACAGCAAATAAACATCTCTTTCTTCCTTATCTTCATATGTGGATTGTACAAATGTCCCATACACCTGCAATTAGACAAAACACAAAAGTGTGTGAAGTATTTTTATTCTGGATAACATAAATAGATTATTGAAAAGTTTGCACTAGAAATCACCTGACAAATATGCATATATGCAATATTTTTGGTCATATCCAAGGTAGTCATGTCCTCATCACAAAAGATGAATAGATCTAACTTTTGTTTTGTGGCTTTTTCTTGGACAATAGGTAAGAACATAAATCTAATCTAGGCAAAACTGGAAATTCTCACCGAGCAACCTAAAAACTGATACCACTTGATAGAGGCGAGGGTCCCGATCTTTCGATGAGATGATAACTATCGATTTGGTGGAGACGACCTTGACGATCCGACTACAAACGTGCACGACGTTGCGCCTTAGCAATCGCTAAACCAATCTCCTGAGGTTACTGACGATGCCGGAAGCACGGTCAGCCTGACCACGAAGGTCTATTCCTGCAAGCAATCGAAGAACGAGCAAGAATATGATAAAGCAATCTGAATATTGCAAATATATATGAGGTATTGATAATGGTGGGGATCCGTAAGCGGTCTTGGTCTGGTCGTTGGACACAAACGAAGTACACGAAGTTGCAATGGCTAACTTTTAACTAAACAAATCCCCAGGAAAAGCTACTAGATGGATCTACTTATATAGGAGCAAGGGGTGGCGGCCAAGGAGGTGGGAGGACGTCCCAAGGCAGCCTAAAACTAAATCTAGGTCGTACAAGGCCTATGGGCCCAAGTGGAGGTGATGTAACACCTTTGGACTTGTAGTTTGACTCGGATTCTGCTGCAGCATCAGATTGTTTCGTCCACAACTCAACGCTCCGGACGAATTTGAAGGTGATTCCTATTGGGTTGGAAAGTGCACGAAATCTAGTTTCCAACAAAAAAACGAATCACCCAATTCGGAGTCCGTATGAAAAACTTGTGTGCGTTTTGAGTCAGGTATGTCTGTGCAGTCCGAATCTGAATCCAGAACGTGAGAGACTTGGACTCTATCTTCTCTTGGGCCAAAAGTGACGTGAGAGAACTTTTTGGACAGCAAATAAACATCTCTTTCTTCCTTATCTTCATATGTGGATTGTACAAATGTCCCATACACCTGCAATTAGACAAAACACAAAAGTGTGTGAAGTATTTTTGTTCTGGATAACATAAATAGATTATTGAATAGTTTGCACTAGAAATCACCTGACAAATATGCATATATGCAATATTTTTGGTCATATCCAAGGTAGTCATGTCCTCATCATCCTCCCCTTCTTGAAAATAAAGCCGTCCTCGGCGTTGCTTAATCTGAAATGTGGCTAACAAAAGAGACAAGGTGTACATGTTGTATATGTATATGTCATCCATTTTTACTTCCCTTGATTTTTGCATATATGACACATGAATAGATGAGTAACTTGCATAATTCATAAAATCTAAAGCCAAAAAATTAGCACAAGAAGTAGAAAGCATGAAAATAATGCAACTCAGTTTGCACATATAAGTGAAGCTCTTATTCATTTCAAAAGATTGACAATGTTCATCATTAAACCATCCCAACATTGGTATATAAACCTTACTTGCATCAAATTTACATGCTACAACATGCTTAAATAAGCAAACATGCAATAAGTCATTCAACATAGAATTATCACCAAGATTAGATGTCATATTAAAATGATTAAACATTGGTTCTTTTGCATCAATAGTTAATTCAATGGGTGCACTCAAAATTGTTGGTATTTCAGTTGTTTGATCACATGGCAAAGTTAAATTATCAACGTAGTCCTCTAAAATAGGTGGTGTGATCAAAGTAGTGGGTAGCTCATCAGATGGTGCATTCAAATTGACAAGGCATTCATCATTCTGATGTAGAGATGGAAGATCAGTACCTTTGTCATTACCTCTTATGATCAACTCAGATGATGTAGCCACTCTCGGGGGCGATGTGTCACATGGTGGAGGTGATAGTCCTGACAACAACGGATGTGGTTGTCATAGTATGCCTAGTAGTTGAAGGAACAATCATATCAACTCTTGGAATGTGCACCGTGCGCTTGTTCTCCTCGTGGCCAACACGTCGTTTTATTTCCTGTTCAGCTTTGCAAGCAAGATGAAACAAATGGTCCATAGGATAACACTCTTCATGAATTAGTATCTCTTGAATATCACGGTTTAATCCTCCCCAAAATCTATCCATAAAATCATCTTCACTTTCTTCTAAAGAGGAATGCAACAAGGTAGTTTGTAAATCATCATAATATTTTGTTATAGTTTCACTACCTTGTTTTAAATGTTGCAACTTCTTAATCATGTCACGAGTATAATAAGCAGGGACGAAAGTATGTCGCATGGCAAGTTTCAAATCATCCCAAGTAGTAGGTATATAATCAGGGTGTAACCGACAATATTCACTCCACCAAACCAAAGCATAACCAGTGAAAGAACCAACCGCAACCTTAACCTTTTTATGTTCATTGAAATTATGGGAAGCAAATATATTTTTTATGTCGAACTCCCATTCAATATATAAAGCAGGTTTAAAACGTCCATTAAATGGTGGTATAGATACATTAACCTGATCATGTGCATTTGGATGTTTGTGCACCTCTCGTGACGGTTGTGGTATTTGCAAAGGTGGTGGCACGTCTCCCGCGATCGACAAAGCCCATGAATTGACTCTGGATCCTGTCATGATTAGTAGAACAAGAAACAAAACCCAAAAATAATGTTCCTATAACTACTAGGATGTGGTGGTAAAACGCTCACAGTAAAGCAAATATCAATGTCTTACAAGTTCTTACCATGCAGCAGGCGGTGATCGGCAACCAGCGGTGTCAAGTAACTCCGAATATTGAGTAAATTGATTGACAGGGGAGCGTACATATACACGGTGTAGAAATATGTGGAGCTGGGTTGGCTATATATGGTAGCAAAAGATTAGCAATAATCAATTCAAAGATGCAATGTTGAATAAACGCTCAACGACGGTACTGTGCTGGTCCTAGGCTAGACCGGACTAGAGACGCGAGCCTAGAACACTAATAAGGTCACGGCGTAGCACAACTAGCATCAATGAAGGATACTAAGTAGCTCTGGACAGCAAGATATAAGTGAAGATCACAACGGCAATGAAGATAATGATGAAAAACAAGTGCCAAGCAGGATATACAACAACTCTCTCTCCAACTTTCCTCTTGAAAAGTTTGAGACAATTTTCTGATAAATTCTTTTAAAGAATGCTACTAACTCAAGCTTTCCAATGCAAAAAGAATCACTCAATTCTGAGTTGATATGAGGAGTCAAAGAATTCTAAAACTGGCCTGAAAAATTAGAACAAGCTGTGTTCACGAACTTCGGAGGGCAAAAAGACCTATTTAGAAGCCGATTTTGAGGTGTCAAATATTGAACTAGCTTCTGCAACTATTTAGATGCGGCTCGTCGCTATCTTCAATTTGAGTACTCACGCAGCCAAAACGGACTTCGTATGAGGACGATACACCTGTTTTACTGAACAGTGCGCAACACAGATTCCAATCCGAATTCAGGTACGAGATTGATTCTAGATAGATCCAATTTTTTTTCTTCTCTCTTTTTTTCTCACGCTTTTTTTTTCTTTTTCTTCTCCCTCTTTTTCTTTTTTTTTCTTTCCTTTTTTCTCTTTTTTTTCTTTATCTTCTTTTTCTCCCTCTTTCCAAGACAAACTAGATAAGATGCAGATTCGATCTGGCGAAGATGTGAGTGACCTCAACTATGATTTATGACAATAAACAGTGCGTAGCACGTGGTGGAAATTGGTGAATGGGATGGTGGACAGCGGATGGGATAATGATGCAGCGGCTGCGTGACTAATGTGAACAGAACTCGAAACTCTAAAGGAACTAGACACTAAGACCAGCAACTCGACACGGCGATGCAACCGATAATTCAATAATGCAAACAATGAAAAGCAAATTGCAAAGGCTCAGTCTGGCTAGGACAAAGTGATAGAGGCGGGGGTCCCGATCTTTCGATGAGATGATAACTATCGATTTGGTGAGGATGACTTTGACGATCCGACTACAAATGTGCACGACGTTGCGCCTTAGCAATCGCTAAACCAACTCCGAGAGGTTATTGACCACGCTGGAGCACAATCAACCTGACCACGAAGGTCTATTCCTGCAAGCAATCGAAGAACAAGCAAGAATATGATAAAAGCAATCTGAATATTGCGAATATATATGAAGTATTGATAATGATGGGGATCCGGAAGCGGTCTTGGTCTGGTCGTTGGACACAAACGAAGTACACGAAGTTGCAATGGCTAACTTTTAACTAAACAAATCCCAAGCAAAAAGCTACTAGATGGATCTACTTATATAGGAGCAAGGGGTGGCGGCCAAGGAGGTGGGAGGACGTCCCAAGGGAGCCTAAAACTAAATCTAGGTCGTACAAGGCCAATGGGCCCAAGTGGAGGTGATGTAACACCTTTGGACTTGTAGTTTGACTCGGATTCTGCTGCAGCATCAGATTGTTTCGTCCACAACTCAACGCTCCGGACGATTTGAAGGTGATTCCAATTGGGTTGGAAAGTGCACGAAATCTAGTTTCCAACAAAAAAACGAATCACCCAATTCGGAGTCCGTATGAAAAACTTGTGTGCGTTTTGAGTCAGGTATGTCTGTGCAGTCCGAATCTGAATCCAGAACGTGAGAGACTTGGACTCTATCTTCTCTTGGGCCAAAAGTGACGTGAGAGAACTTTTTGGACAGCAAATAAACATCTCTTTCTTCCTTATCTTCATATGTGGATTGTACAAATGTCCCATACACCTGCAATTAGACAAAACACAAAAGTGTGTGAAGTATTTTTGTTCTGGATAACATAAATAGATTATTGAATAGTTTGCACTAGAAATCACCTGACAAATATGCATATATGCAATATTTTTGGTCATATCCAAGGTAGTCATGTCCTCATCATCCTCCCCTTCTTGAAAATAAAGCCGTCCTCGGCGTTGCTTAATCTGAAAGGTGGCTAACAAAAGAGACAAGGTGTACATGTTGTATATGTATATGTCATCCATTTTTACTTCCCTTGATTTTTGCATATATGACACATGAATAGATGAGTAACTTGCACAGTTCATAAAATCTAAAGCCAAAAAATTAGCACAAGAAGTAGAAGGCATGAAAATATTACAACTCAGTTTGCACATATAAGTGAAGCTCTTATTCATTTCAAAAGATTGACAATGTTCATCATTAAACCATCCCAACATTGGTGAATAAACCTTACTTGCATCAAATTTACATGCTACAACATGCTTAAATAAGCAAACATGCAATAAGTCATTCAACACAGAATCATCACCAAGATTAGAGGTCATATCAAAATGATTAAACATTGGTTCTTTTGCATCAATAGTTAATTCAATGGGTGCACTCAAAATTGTTGGTATTTCAGTTGTTTGATCACATGGCAAAGTCAAATTATCAACGTAGTCCTCTAAAATAGGTGGTGCGATCAAAGTAGTGGGTAGCTCATCAGATGGTGCATTCAAATTGACAAGGCATTCATCATTCTCATGTAGAGATGGAAGATCAGTACCTTTGTCATTACCTCTTATGATCAACTCAGATGATGTAGCTACTCTCGGGGGCGATGTGTCACATGGTGGAGGTGATGTAGTCCTGACAACAACGGATGTGGTTGTCATAGTATGCCTAGTAGTTGAAGGAACAATCATATCAACTCTTGGAATGTGCACCGTGCGCTTGTTCTCCTTGTGGCCAACACGTCGTTTTATTTCCTGTTCAGCTTTGCAAGCAAGATGAAACAAATGGTCCATAGGATAACACTCTTCATGAATTAGTATCTCTTGAATATCACGGTTTAATCCTCCCCAAAATCTATCCATAAAATCATCTTCACTTTCTTCTAAAGAGGAATGCAACAAGGTAGTTTGTAAATCATCATAATATTTTGTTACAGTTTCACTACCTTGTTTTAAATGTTGCAACTTCTTAATCATGTCACGAGTATAATAAGCAGGGACGAAAGTATGTCGCATGGCAAGTTTCAAATCATCCCAAGTAGTAGGTATATAATCAGGGTGTAACCGACAATATTCACTCCACCAAACCAAAGCATAACCAGTGAAAGAACCAACCGCAACCTTAACCTTTTTATGTTCATCGAAATTATGGGAAGCAAATATATTTTTTATGTCGAACTCCCATTCAATATATAAAGCAGGTTTAAAACGGCCATTAAATGGTGGTATAGATACATTAACCTGATCATGTGCACTTGGATGTTTGTGCACCTCTCGTGACGGTTGTGGTATTTGCAAAGGTGGTGGCACGTCTCCCGCGATCGACAAAGCCCATGAATTGACTCTGGATCCTGTCATGATTAGTAGAACAAGAAACAAAACCCAAAAATAATGTTCCTATAACTACTAGGATGTGGTGGTAAAACGCTCACAGTAAAGCAAATATCAATGTCTTACAAGTTCTTACCATGCAGCAGGTGGTGATCGGCAACCAGCGGTGTCAAGTAACTCCGAATATTGAGTAAAGCGATTGCCAGGGGAGCGTACGTATACACGGTGTAGAAATATGTGGAGCTGGGTTGGCTATATATGGTAGCAAAAGATTAGCAATAATCAATTCAAAGATGCAATGTTGAATAAACGCTCAACGACGGTACTGTGCTGGTCCTAGGCTAGACCGTACTAGAGACGCGAGCCTAGAACACTAATGAGGTCACGGCGTAGCACAATATAGCATCAATGAATGATACTAAGTAGCTCTTGACAGCAAGATATAAGTGAAGATCACAACGGCAGTGAAGATAATGATGAAAAAGAACTGCCAAGCAGGATATACAACAACTCTCTCTCCAACTTTCCTTTTGAAAAGTTTGAGACAATTTTCTGATAAATTCTTTCAAAGAATGCTACTAACTCAAGCACTTGATAGAGGCGAGGGTCCCGATCTTTCGATGAGATGATAACTATCGATTTGGTGGAGACGACTTTGACGATCCGACTACAAACGTGAACGACGTTGCTCCTTAGCAATCGCTAAACCAATCTCCTGAGGTTACTGACGATGCTGGAAGCACGGTCAGCCTGACCACGAAGGTCTATTCCTGCGAGCAATCGAAGAACGAGCAAGAATATGATAAAGCAATCTGAATATTGCAAATATATATGAAGTATTGGTAATGGTGGGGATCCGGAAGCGGTCTTGGTCTGGTCGTTGGACACAAACGAAGTACACGAAGTTGCAATGGCTAACTTTTAACTAAACAAATCCCAAGGAAAAAGCTACTAGATGGATCTACTTATATAGGAGCAAGGGGTGGCGGCCAAGGAGGTGGGAGGACGTCCCAAGGCAGCCTAAAACTAACCCTAGGTCGTACAAGGCTCATGGGCCCAAGTGGAGGTGATGTAACACCTTTGGACTTGTAGTTTGACTCGGATTCTGCTGCAGCATCAGATTGTTTCGTCCACAACTCAACGCTCCGGACGAATTTGAAGGTGATTCCAATTGGGTTGGAAAGTGCACGAAATCTAGTTTCCAACAAAAAAAGAATCACCCAATTCGAAGTCCGTATGAAAAACTTGTGTGCGTTTTGAGTCAGGTATGTCTGTGCAGTCCGAATCTGAATCCAGAACGTGAGAGACTTGGACTCTATCTTCTCTTGGGCCAAAAGTGACGTGAGAGAACTTTTTGGACAGCAAATAAACATCTCTTTCTTCCTTATCTTCATATGTGGATTGTACAAATGTCCCATACACCTGCAATTAGACAAAACACAAAAGTGTGTGAAGTATTTTTGTTCTGAATAACATAAATAGATTATTGAATAGTTTGCACTAGAAATCACCTGACAAATATGCATATATGCAATATTTTTGGTCATATCCAAGGTAGTCATGTCCTCATCATCCTCCCCTTCTTGAAAATAAAGCCGTCCTCGGCGTTGCTTAATCTGAAATGTGGCTAACAAAAGAGACAAGGTGTACATGTTGTATATGTGTATGTCATCCATTTTTAGTTCCCTTGATTTTTGCATATATGACACATGAATAGATGAGTAACTTGCATAGTTCATAAAATCTAAAGCCAAAAAATTAGCACAAGAAGTAGAAGGCATGAAAATATTGCAACTCAGTTTGCACATATAAATGAAGCTCTTATTCATTTCAAAAGATTGACAATTGTCATCATTAAACCATCCCAACATTGGTGAATAAACCTTACTTGCATCAAATTTACATGCTACAACATACTTAAATAAGCAAACATGCAATAAGTCATTCAACACAGAAGCATCACCAAGATTAGAGGTCATATCAAAATGATTAAACATTGGTTCTTTTGCATCAATAGTTAATTCAATGGGTGCACTCAAAATTGTTGGTATTTCAGTTGTTTGCTCACATGGCAAAGTCAAATTATCAACATAGTCCTCTAAAATAGGTGGTGTGATCAAAGTAGTGGGTAGCTCATCAGATGGTGCATTCAAATTGACAAGGCATTCATCATTCTCATGTAGAGATGGAAGATCAGTACCTTTGTCATTACCTCTTATGATCAACTTAGATGATGTAGCCACTCTCGGGGGCGATGTGTCACATGGTGGAGGTGATGTAGTCCTGACAACAACGGATGAGGTTGTCATAGTATGCCTAGTAGTTGAAGGAACAATCATATCAACTCTTGGAATGTGCACCGTGCGCTTGTTCTCCTTGTGGCCAACACGTCGTTTTATTTCCTGTTCAGCTTTGCAAGCAAGATGAAACAAATGGTCCATAGGATAACACTCTTCATGAATTAGTATCTCTTGAATATCACGGTTTAATCCTCCCCAAAATCTATCCATAAAATCATCTTCACTTTCTTCTAAAGAGGAATGCAACAAGGTAGTTTGTAAATCATCATAATATTTTGTTACAGTTTCACTACCTTGTTTTAAATGTTGCAACTTCTTAATCATGTCACGAGTATAATAAGCAGGGACGAAAGTATGTCGCATGGCAAGTTTCAAATCATCCCAAGTAGTAGGTATATAATCAGGGTGTAACCGACAATATTCACTCCACCAAACCAAAGCATAACCAGTGAAAGAACCAACCGCAACCTTAACCTTTTTATGTTCATTGAAATTATGGGAAGCAAATATATTTTTTATGTCGAACTCCCATTCAATATATAAAGCAGGTTTAAAACGTCCATTAAATGGTGGTATAGATACATTAACCTGATCATGTGCATTTGGATGTTTGTGCACCTCTCGTGACGGTTGTGGTATTTGCAAAGGTGGTGGCACGTCTCCCGCGATCGACAAAGCCCATGAATTGACTCTGGATCCTGTCATGATTAGTAGAACAAGAAACAAAACCCAAAAATAATGTTCCTATAACTACTAGGATGTGGTGGTAAAACGCTCACAGTAAAGCAAATATCAATGTCTTACAAGTTCTTACCATGCAGCAGGCGGTGATCGGCAACCAGCGGTGTCAAGTAACTCCGAATATTGAGTAAAGTGATTGCCAGGGGAGCGTACATATACACGGTGTAGAAATATGTGGAGCTGGGTTGACTATATATGGTAGCAAAAGATTAGCAATAATCAATTCAAAGATGCAATGTTGAATAAACGCTCAACGACGGTACTGTGCTGGTCCTAGGCTAGACCGGACTAGAGACGCGAGCCTAGAACACTAATAAGGTCACGGCGTAGCACAACTAGCATCAATGAAGGATACTAAGTAGCTCTGGACAGCAAGATATAAGTGAAGTGATAGAGGCAAAGGTGTCCCGTCTTTCGATGAGATGGTGAATTTCGCTTTGGTGGAAGTCGACTTTGACGATCCGACTACGAACGTGCGAGGACGTCGCGCCTTAGCAATCGCTAAACCAACTCCGAGAGGTTATTGACCACGCCGGAGCACGATCAACCTGACCACGAGGGTCTGTTTCCTGCGAGCAAACGAAGAACAAGCAAGAAACTAAGATTGCAATCTGGATATTGCGAATATAAGATGAAAGCTTTATTGATCAAGGTGGGGTTCTGTGACGCCTTTGTCTGGTCGTTGAACACAAACGAAGTACGCGAAGTTGCAGCTATGGCGAACTTTTAATCTAAACAAAACCCAAAGTCTAAACGATGCCCTAAGGGCTGTATATATGGAGGAAGAGGGGGGAATTTCGTGGCCCTTGGTGGAGGGGTCCGAAATCAACCCTATCTCTTGTTTCCCCACACATACGGACTCTAAAAATAGCCTATACTTATGTATTTCGAAATTACATGGGCCTGGCCCAATAAAAAGGTGACGCAGCACCTAAAATAGCCTCGGGACGAAATTTAGGAAGTGGCATCTTGTATATTTCGTCCAAGGCTTCATGCACCCACAGCCCCTGCTGCTATACATACTGGACCAATTACTAGAGCTCGTGCACGCCAATTAAATTACCAGGTACTTTCGTTTCTTGGTAATGATTCTAATGTTCATGAGAATATGGTGCTGCCTAAATTGGATACATTTGTTTTGCTTACAAATGAAGGGCCTAGCTTGAAGAAGGATGAACATTGGAGCAAGAACAAGCATGGAGATGATGGCATGCGCAAGGGAAACAAGAACGGAGTGACAAGTGATGATTTCAGGACTTTGAAGCCACCATAATGGGTGCATGAAGCCTTGGACGAAATATACAAGATGCCACTTCATAAATTTCGTCCCGAGGCTATTTTAGGTGCTGCGTCACCTTATTATTGGGCCAGGCCCATGTAATTTCGAAATACATAAGTATAGGCTATTTTTAGAGTCCGTATGTGTGGGGAAATAAGAGATAGGGTTGATTTCGGACCCCTCCACCAAGGGCCACGAAATTCCCCCCTCTTCCTCCATATATACAGCCCTTAGGGCATCGTTTAGACTTTGGGTTTTGTTTAGATTAAAAGTTCGCCATAGCTGCAACTTCGCGTACTTCGTTTGTGTTCAACGACCAGACAAAGGCGTCACAGAACCCCACCTTGATCAATAAAGCTTTCATCTTATATTCGCAATATCCAGATTGCAATCTTAGTTTCTTGCTTGTTCTTCGTTTGCTCGCAGGAAACAGACCCTCGTGGTCAGGTTGATCGTGCTCCGGCGTGGTCAATAACCTCTCGGAGTTGGTTTAGCGATTGCTAAGGCGCGACGTCCTCGCACGTTCGTAGTCGGATCGTCAAAGTCGACTTCCACCAAAGCGAAATTCACCATCTCATCGAAAGACGGGACACCTTTGCCTCTATCATGCGGCCAACTCTCAATAGCTTCAATCTTGGCTTTATCAACTTCAATTCCCTGTGGAGTAACAACATAGCCAAGAAAAGATACTCGGTCGGTGCAAAAGGTGCACTTCCCAAGGTTACCAAACAAACGTGCATCACGTAGAGCAATAAAAACAACACGTAAATGTTCCAAATGTTCCTCCAAAGATCTGCTATAAATCAATATGTCATCAAAGTAAACTACCACAAATCGTCCAATGAAAGCACGTAAAACTTCGTTCATTAATCTCATGAAAGTACTAGGTGCATTAGTTAACCCAAAAGGCATGACTAACCACTCATATAATCCAAACTTAGTTTTAAATGCTGTTTTCCATTCATCTCCCAATTTCATACGAAATTGATGGTAGCCACTACGCAAATCAACTTTGGAGAATATTGTAGAGCCACTCAATTCATCAAGCATATCATCTAGCCTAGGAATAGGATGACGATAACGAATAGTAATATTATTAATGCCTCTACAATCAACACACATACGTGATGTACCATCCTTTTTCGGCACTAGAATAATAGGAACAGCACAAGGACTAAGGGATTCGCGTATATAACCTTTGTCGAGAAGCTCTTGTACTTGGCGCATAATCTCCTTCGTCTCCTCTGGATTGGTACGGTATGGTGCACGGTTTGGCAGTGAAGCACCGGGAATTAAGTCAATCTGATGCTCAATCCCTCGAATAGGCGGTAATCCCGGTGGCACGTCTTGTGGAAAGACGTCAGCGAACTCCTGCAAAATGTTAGTGACAGCAGGAGGCAAAGTGGAAGGCACGTCCTCGAATGAAAATAATGCCTCTTTGCACACAAAAGCATAGCAAACAGATTTGCTGAAATCTAGCTCATCAATATCAGATTTGGTGGCAAATAAACATGCACTTTTCAATTTAATTTCAGAAGCAACACTAGATGGTTTATTATTAGGCTTCATTTGTTGCTCAAATTCTTTTGCCACAATCTGATTTTCACTCTTATTCGTCTCCTGTTTTGCTTTATTAGCTCTATTAATATCATCTTTCAAAATGGAATCAGGAGTCATAGGAAGCAAAGTAATATTTTTATCCTTATGAACAAGAGTATAGTGATTGTTTCTACCATGGTGTACAGAATTTTTATCAAATTGCCATGGTCTACCAAGTAATAAGGAACATGCTTGCATAGGTACCACATCACAATCAACATAATCAGCATATGTAGAGATACTAAAATGCACACGAACAGTACGTGTTACCTTAACCTTGCCGCTGTTGTTGAACCATTGGATGTAATAAGGATGTGGATGTGGTCTTGTGGTGAGAGAAAGCTTCTCCACCATCTCCATGCTAGCCAAGTTGTTGCAGCTCCCTCCGTCTATGATAACGCGCACAGAACGTTCCTTCACAACTCCCTTGGTATGGAACAAATTGTGCCTCTGATTTTGCTCAGCTTGTGTGACCTGCACACTCAAAACACGTTGAGCAACTAAACATTCATACCTGTCAGCGTCTTCAGGAGCCATGTATTGCGTCTCATGATCAGAATCATCTCCACCATGTTCTTCACGTGTAATAAGAGCCAAAGTCTCCTCATCATAGTCACTAGCAGACTCATATCCACCATCCGCGGTAGCAATCATCACACGCGGAGATTTGCATTCTCTCGCATAATGACCTCCTCCCTTACAACGACGACAAATAATATCACTTGTGTGCCCTGTTGATGCCATGGAAGAAGAAGAACGCTGTGCAGGCCCCGCAGGTGCGCTCTTGGCAGATAATGGTGGTTGTGACTGTTTGCTTGTATCACGGCTGGAGGTGGCACCGGATGAAGGTGCTGGTGCAGTTGAAGTAGAAGATGCACGTGGTGTCCATGACGAAGGTCGGCCTGCAGAAAAGTTAGTTCGCCCCAATGCTTGTCGATCCTGCACTTCACGTTCAGCTTTACAAGCAAGATGGAATAAACGAGTGATATTAGTATACTCCTTATAGTCTAGAATGGTCTGAATCTCTCTATTTAATCCACCCAGAAAACGTGCAAGCATAGCTTCATTCTCCTCAACAATACCACATCTAATCATGCCAGTTTGTAATTCCTGATAATATTTTTCTACAGAATTTTTCCCTTGTCTTAAACGCTGCAATTTTTGAAGCAATTCACGTTGATAATATGGTGGAACCCAACGCGTACGCATAGCAGTTTTCAAAGCAGCCCAAGTAGTTGGAATAGGATATAATCTACAATGTTCAGACCACCATACACATGCAAAACTAGTGAAAGCACAAACGGCAGCAGCAACTCGTCTCTCCTCAGGATATTGTAAACATGTAAATCGTTGTTCAGTTTCTAACTCCCAAGTAAGATATATATCAGGAACATATCTACCCTCAAATGGTGGAATATTCAATTTCAGTTTAGGAATATGGACATCATCTCGTACCTGAGGTGGTGGTGCAGGCCTACCATTACGAATATATACCTGAGGTCGACCTGCTGGTGGTGGTACAGGTGGCTGCATGTAGTGTTGATTTTGATCAACCTCATCCTCATAATCTCCCACATAATCATCCTCCTCCGCATCAGCAGCAGGAGCCAAAGAAGTATCAACAGCAGCACCAACAGTTTGGCCAAACGCAAGAGGAACACGGCTTGCTCGGCGGAGGTCTGCTTCGCGACGTGGAGGTAGTCGTTGTTGTTGTTGTTGGAGAGGTGCGTTAGGTGCAGCGGGTGGTGGTGGTGGAAGACGCGCGAGCAATTCATTAAACTTTTTATCGAGCTTTGTTTCGAACGTCTTCTTAAGGCCAGTGATCTTCTCCATGGCCTCTTCAAAATTGTTCAGCACATCTTGCACCTGTTCAGTCATCATTTGCTGAAACTTATCATGAAGCTCCTTGTTCGATAAATTCTCCCAGTCAATCTCGTCGGCTTGTGATCCTGGCATGGTTAGCAGCAATAGAAACACACAAGAATATGATCCTACAGACTACTAAGAAGTGGTGGTGGTGTATCACAAATCCGTCAAGCAAATCTCAAATTCTTACCAGTTCTTACCCAGCAGCAGGCGGTGATCGGCAACCGTTGTAGTCAAAAACTCTCAAAGCTTGGATAGAGCGATTACCAGGGAGAGTCAAACACACGACGTAGATGTATGTGGAGCTGGGAAGGCTTATAGTATGGTAGCAAAAAGGGTCAGCAATAATCAATTCAGAGATGCAAAGTTGAATAAACGCTCAACGACGGTACTGTGCTGGTCCTAGGCTAGACTGTGCTAGAGACGCGAGCCTAGAACACCAACAAAATCACGGCGCGGCACGTAAACAAGGGAAAGCACACTCTGAATTTTTTTATTTTTCGCTTTTTTTTTGCGCTGCTTTTTTTTTGCGCTCTTTTTTTTTGCGAAAAATCACTATAATGGCGAGTGTCTCAAAACTCTTCTTAGCTCAAACTGACAGGATGGGCACGAAATTTTTTCGACCAATTTTTTTTTTTGACTGCCCGGACCCAAAAACTGGAAACGGGTCAAAAAAAACTTCCTATAATGGCACCTGTCTCAAAACACTCAGAAACACCTAAAAATAGGATAGCCAGAAAATTTTTCGAAAAATGCGTTTTCGAAAAATTTTGGGCCTAAACGGAGCGTGGCTACCCGACTCTTTTTTTTTCCGAAACCTACTCCGGCAAGGAAACACGAATCGGAAACTAGATGGATCTCGAAAACAACCCTAATAATCAAGGAACTCGGATTGGTGGTGGATATATGGTGGTGGTATATGGCAGCGGTGGTGGTAGTATATGGATATGGATCGGTGGTGGTATATGGATACGGATTCGGAGCGGTAGTGGTGGATGGCAGGGGCGATGATGATGGCGCGGCGGCGGCGTGACAACTTATGACCAGAACTCGAAACTCTAAAAGACTAGACTCTAAGACCAGCAACTAGACACGACGATGCAACCGCAAATTCAACAAAGCAAAACCCTAAAAAGATTATGCAAAGGCTCAGATTGGTTCGGATATGATGAACTAACCCTAATTTTTTTTTGGTGGCTTTTTCGTGGACTGTAGGTATGAAGAACAGACTCGATCTAAACTACGAAAAACTGTAAAATCTCACCGAGCAACCTGGAAATCTGATACCACTTGATAGAGGCAAAGGTGTCCCGTCTTTCGATGAGATGGTGGATTTCGCTTTGGTGGAAGTCGACTTTGACGATCCGACTACGAACGTGCGAGGACGTCGCGCCTTAGCAATCGCTAAACCAACTCCGAGAGGTTATTGACCACGCCGGAGCACGATCAACCTGACCACGAAGGTCTGTTTCCTGCGAGCAAACGAAGAACAAGCAAGAAACTAAGATTGCAATCTGGATATTGCGAATATAAGATGAAAGCTTTATTGATCAAGGTGGGGTTCTGTGACGCCTTTGTCTGGTCGTTGAACACAAACGAAGTACGCGAAGTTGCAGCTATGGCGAACTTTTAATCTAAACAAAACCCAAAGTCTAAACGATGCCCTAAGGGCTGTATATATGGAGGAAGAGGGGAGGAATTTCGTGGCCCTTGGTGGAGGGGTCCGAAATCAACCCTATCTCTTGTTTCCCCACACATACGGACTCTAAAAATAGCCTATACTTATGTATTTCGAAATTACATGGGCCTGGCCCAATAATAAGGTGACGCAGCACCTAAAATAGCCTCGGGACGAAATTTATGTAGTGGCATCTTGTATATTTCGTCCAAGGCTTCATGCACCCATTATGGTGGCTTCAAAGTCCTGAAATCATCACTTGTAACTCCGTTCTTGTTCCCCTTGCGCATGCCATCATCTCCATGCTTGTTCTTGCTCCAATGTTCATCCTTCTCCAAGCTAGGCCCTTCATTTGTAAGCAAAACAAATGTATCCAATTTAGGCAGCATCATATTCTCATGAACATTAGAATCATTACCAAGAAACGAAAGTACCTGGTAATTCAGTTGGCGTGCACGAGCTCTAGTAATTGGTCCAGTATGTATAGCAGCAGGGGCTGTGGGTGTAACAATTGTATTGATGTCCTCATCAACCACAAATCGTCCAATGAAAGCACGTAAAACTTCGTTCATTAATCTCATGAAAGTACTAGGTGCATTAGTTAACCCAAAAGGCATGACTAACCACTCATATAATCCAAACTTAGTTTTAAATGCTGTTTTCCATTCATCTCCCAATTTCATACGAATTTGATGGTAGCCACTACGTAAATCAACTTTGGAGAATATTGTAGAGCCACTCAATTCATCAAGCATATCATCTAGCCTAGGAATAGGATGACGATAACGAATAGTAATATTATTAATGCCTCTACAATCAACACACATACGTGATGTACCATCCTTTTTCGGCACTAGAATAATAGGAACAGCACAAGGACTAAGGGATTCGCGTATATAACCTTTGTCGAGAAGCTCTTGTACTTGACGCATAATCTCCTTCGTCTCCTCTGGATTGGTACGGTATGGTGCACGGTTTGGCAGTGAAGCACCGGGAATTAAGTCAATCTGATGCTCAATCCCTCGAATAGGCGGTAATCCCGGTGGCACGTCTTGTGGAAAAACGTCAGCGAACTCCTGCAAAATGTTAGTGACAGCAGGAGGCAAAGAGGAAGGCACGTCCTCAAATGAAAATAATGCCTCTTTGCACACAAAAGCATAGCAAACAGATTTGCTGAAATCTAGCTCATCAATATCAGATTTGGTAGCAAATAAACATGCACTTTTCAATTTAATTTCAGAAGCAACACTAGATGGCTTATTATGAGGCTTCATTTGTTGCTCAAATTCTTTTGCCACAATCTGATTTTCACTCTTATTCTTCTCCTGTTGTGCTTTATTAGCTCTATTAATATCATCTTTCAAAATGGAATCAGGAGTCATAGGAAGCAAAGTAATATTTTTATCCTTATGAACAAGAGTATAGTGATTGTTTCTACCATGGTGTACAGAATTTTTATCAAATTGCCATGGTCTACCAAGTAATAAGGAACATGCTTGCATAGGTACCACATCACAATCAACATAATCAGCATATGTAGAGATACTAAAATGCACACGAACAGTACGTGTTACCTTAACCTTGCCGCTGTTGTTGAACCATTGGATGTAGTAAGGATGTGGATGTGGTCTTGTGGTGAGAGAAAGCTTCTTGATAGAGGCAAAGGTGTCCCGTCTTTCGATGAGATAGTGGATTTCGCTTTGGTGGAAGTCGACTTTGACGATCCGACTACGAACGTGCGAGGACGTCGCGCCTTAGCAATCGCTAAACCAACTCCGAGAGGTTATTGACCACGCCGGAGCACGATCAACCTGACCACGAGGGTCTGTTTCCTGCGAGCAAACGAAGAACAAGCAAGAAACTGAGATTGCAATCTGGATATTGCGAATATAAGATGAAAGCTTTATTGATCAAGGTGGGGTTCTGTGACGCCTTTGTCTGGTCGTTGAACACAAACGAAGTACGCGAAGTTGCAGCTATGGCGAACTTTTAATCTAAACAAAACCCAAAGTCTAAACGATGCCCTAAGGGCTGTATATATGGAGGAAGAGGGGGGAATTTCGTGGCCCTTGGTGGAGGGGTCCGAAATCAACCCTATCTCTTGTTTCCCCACACATACGGACTCTGAAAATAGCCTATACTTATGTATTTCGAAATTACATGGGCCTGGCCCAATAATAAGGTGACGCAGCACCTAAAATAGCCTCGGGACGAAATTTATGAAGTGGCATCTTGTATATTTCGTCCAAGGCTTCATGCACCCATTATGGTGGCTTCAAAGTCCTGAAATCATCACTTGTAACTCCGTTCTTGTTCCCCTTGCGCATGCCATCATCTCCATGCTTGTTCTTGCTCCAATGTTCATCCTTCTCCAAGCTAGACCCTTCATTTGTAAGCAAAACAAATGTATCCAATTTAGGCAGCATCATATTCTCATGAACATTAGAATCATTACCAAGAAACGAAAGTACCTGGTAATTTAGTTGGCGTGCACGAGCTCTAGTAATTGGTCCAGTATGTATAGCAGCAGGGGCTGTGGGTGTAACAATTGTATTGATGTCCTCATCATGACGTGAGAGAACTTTTTGGACAGCAAATAAACATCTCTTTCTTCCTTATCTTCATATGTGGATTGTACAAATGTCCCATACACCTACAATTAGACAAAACACAAAAGTGTGTGAAGTATTTTTGTTCTGGATAACATAAATAGATTATTGAATAGTTTGCACTAGAAATCACCTGACAAATATGCATATATGCAATATTTTTGGTCATATCCAAAGTAGTCATGTCCTCATCACAAAGGATGAATAGATCTAACTTTTGTTTTGTGGCTTTTTCTTGGACAATAGGTAAGAAAATAAATCTAATCTAGGCAAAACTAGAAATTCTCACCGAGCAACCTAAAAACTGATACCACTTGATAGAGGCGAGGGTCCCGATCTTTTGATGAGATGATAACTATCGATTTGGTGGAGACGACCTTGACGATCCGACTACAAACGTGCACGACGTTGCGCCTTAGCAATCGCTAAACCAATCTCCTGAGGTTACTGACGATGCCGGAAGCACGGTCAGCCTGACCACGAAGGTCTATTCCTGCAAGCAATCGAAGAACGAGCAAGAATATGATAAAGCAATCTGAATATTGCAAATATATATGAGGTATTGATAATGGTGGGGATCCGTAAGCGGTCTTGGTCTGGTCGTTGGACACAAACGAAGTACACGAAGTTGCAATGGCCAACTTTTAACTAAACAAATCCCCAGGAAAAGCTACTAGATGGATCTACTTATATAGGAGCAAGGGGTGGCGGCCAAGGAGGTGGGAGGACGTCCCAAGGCAGCCTAAAACTAAATCTAGGTCGTACAATGCCAATGGGCCCAAGTGGAGGTGATGTAACACCTTTGGACTTGTAGTTTGACTCGGATTCTGCTGCAGCATCAGATTGTTTCGTCCACAACTCAACGCTCCGGACGAATTTGAAGGTGATTCCAATTGGGTTGGAAAGTGCACGAAATCTAGTTTCCAACAAAAAAAGAATCATCCAATTCGGAGTCCGTATGAAAAACTTGTGTGCGTTTTGAGTCAGGTATGTCTGTGCAGTCCGAATCTGAATCCAGAACGTGAGAGACTTGGACTCTATCTTCTCTTGGGCCAAAAGTGACGTGAGAGAACTTTTTGGACAGCAAATAAACATCTCTTTCTTCCTTATCTTCATATGTGGATTGTACAAATGTCCCATACACCTGCAATTAGACAAAACACAAAAGTGTGTGAAGTATTTTTGTTCTGGATAACATAAATAGATTATTGAATAGTTTTCACTAGAAATCACCTGACAAATATGCATATATGCAATATTTTTGGTCATATCCAAGGTAGTCATGTCCTCATCATCCTCCCCTTCTTGAAAATAAAGCCGTCCTCGGCGTTGCTTAATCTGAAATGTGGCTAACAAAAGAGACAAGGTGTACATGTTGTATATGTATATGTCATCCATTTTTACTTCCCTTGATTTTTGCATATATGACACATGAATAGATGAGTAACTTGCATAGTTCATAAAATCTAAAGCCAAAAAATTAGCACAAGAAGTAGAAGGCATGAAAATATTGCAACTCAGTTTGCACATATAAGTGAAACTCTTATTCATTTCAAAAGATTGACAATGTTCATCATTAAACCATCCCAACATTGGTGAATAAACCTTACTTGCATCAAATTTACATGCTACAACATGCTTAAATACGCAAACATGCAATAAGTCATTCAACACAGAATCATCACCAAGATTAGAGGTCATATCAAAATGATTAAACATTGGTTCTTTTGCATCAATAGTTAATTCAATGGGTGCACTCAAAATTGTTGGTATTTCAGTTGTTTGATCACATGGCAAAGTCAAATTATCAACGTAGTCCTCTAAAATAGGTGGTGTGATCAAAGTAGTGGGTAGCTCATCAGATGGTGCATTCAAATTGACAAGGCATTCATCATTCTCATGTAGAGATGGAAGATCAGTACCTTTGTCATTACCTCTTATGATCAACTCAGATGATGTAGCCACTCTCGGGGGCGATGTGTCACATGGTGGAGGTGATGTAGTCCTGACAACAATGGATGTGGTTGTCATAGTATGCCTAGTAGTTGAAGGAACAATCATATCAACTCTTGGAATGTGCACCGTGCGCTTGTTCTCCTCGTGGCCAACACGTCGTTTTATTTCCTGTTCAGCTTTGTAAGCAAGATGAAACAAATGGTCCATAGGATAACACTCTTCATGAATTAGTATCTCTTGAATATCACGGTTTAATCCTCCCCAAAATCTATCCATAAAATCATCTTCACTTTCTTCTAAAGAGGAATGCAACAAGGTAGTTTGTAAATCATCATAATATTTTGTTACAGTTTCAATACCTTGTTTTAAGTGTTGCAACTTCTTAATCATGTCACGAGTATAATAAGCAGGGACGAAAGTATGTCGCATGGCAAGTTTCAAATCATCCCAAGTAGTAGGTATATAATCAGGGTGTAACCGACAATATTCACTCCACCAAACCAAAGCATAACCAGTGAAAGAACCAACCGCAACCTTAACCTTTTTATGTTCATTGAAATTATGGGAAGCAAATATATTTTTTATGTCGAACTCCCATTCAATATATAAAGCAGGTTTAAAACGTCCATTAAATGGTGGTATAGATACATTAACCTGATCATGTGCATTTGGATGTTTGTGCACCTCTCGTGACGGTTGTGGTATTTGCAAAGGTGGTGGCACGTCTCCCGCGATCGACAAAGCCCATGAATTGACTCTGGATCCTGTCATGATTAGTAGAACAAGAAACAAAACCCAAAAATAATGTTCCTATAACTACTAGGATGTGGTGGTAAAACGCTCACAGTAAAGCAAATATCAATGTCTTACAAGTTCTTACCATGCAGCAGGCGGTGATCGGCAACCAGCGGTGTCAAGTAACTCCGAATATTGAGTAAAGTGATTGCCAGGGGAGCGTACATATACACGGTGTAGAAATATGTGGAGCTGGGTTGACTATATATGGTAGCAAAAGATTAGCAATAATCAATTCAAAGATGCAATGTTGAATAAACGCTCAACGACGGTACTGTGCTGGTCCTAGGCTAGACCGGACTAGAGACGCGAGCCTAGAACACTAATAAGGTCACGGCGTAGCACAACTAGCATCAATGAAGGATACTAAGTAGCTCTGGACAGCAAGATATAAGTGAAGTGATAGAGGCAAAGGTGTCCCGTCTTTCGATGAGATGGTGAATTTCGCTTTGGTGGAAGTCGACTTTGACGATCCGACTACGAACGTGCGAGGACGTCGCGCCTTAGCAATCGCTAAACCAACTCCGAGAGGTTATTGACCACGCCGGAGCACGATCAACCTGACCACGAGGGTCTGTTTCCTGCGAGCAAACGAAGAACAAGCAAGAAACTAAGATTGCAATCTGGATATTGCGAATATAAGATGAAAGCTTTATTGATCAAGGTGGGGTTCTGTGACGCCTTTGTCTGGTCGTTGAACACAAACGAAGTACGCGAAGTTGCAGCTATGGCGAACTTTTAATCTAAACAAAACCCAAAGTCTAAACGATGCCCTAAGGGCTGTATATATGGAGGAAGAGGGGGGAATTTCGTGGCCCTTGGTGGAGGGGTCCGAAATCAACCCTATCCCTTGTTTCCCCACACATACGGACTCTAAAAATAGCCTATACTTATGTATTTCGAAATTACATGGGCCTGGCCCAATAATAAGGTGACGCAGCACCTAAAATAGCCTCGGGACGAAATTTATGAAGTGGCATCTTGTATATTTCGTCCAAGGCTTCATGCACCCATTATGGTGGCTTCAAAGTCCTGAAATCATCACTTGTAACTCCGTTCTTGTTCCCCTTGTGCATGCCATCATCTCCATGCTTGTTCTTGCTCCAATGTTCATCCTTCTCCAAGCTAGACCCTTCATTTGTAAGCAAAACAAATGTATCCAATTTAGGCAGCATCATATTCTCATGAACATTAGAATCATTACCAAGAAACGAAAGTACCTGGTAATTTAGTTGGCGTGCACGAGCTCTAGTAATTGGTCCAGTATGTCTAGCAGCAGGGGCTGTGGGTGTAACAATTGTATTGATGTCCTCATCAATAACTATCTATTTGGTGGAGACGACTTTGACGATCCGACTACAAACGTGCAGGACGTTGCGCCTTAGCAATCACTAAACCAATCTCCTGAGGTTACTGACGATGCCGGAAGCACGGTCAGCCTGACCACGAAGGTCTATTCCTGCAAGCAATCGAAGAACGAGCAAGAATATGATTAAGCAATCTGAATATTGCAAATATATATGAGGTATTGATAATGGTGGAGATCCGTAAGCGGTCTTGGTCTGGTCGTTGGACACAAACGAAGTACACGAAGTTGCAATGGCTAACTTTTAACTAAACAAATCCCAAGCAAAAGCTACTAGATGGATCTACTTATATAGGAGCAAGGGGTGGCAGCCAAGGAGGTGGGAGGACGTCCCAAGGCAGCCTAAAACTAAATCTAGGTCGTACAAGGCCAATGGGCCCAAGTGGAGGTGATGTAACACCTTTGGACTTGTAGTTTGACTCGGATTCTGCTGCAGCATCAGATTGTTTCGTCCACAACTCAACGCTCCGGACGAATTTGAAGGTGATTCCAATTGGGTTGGAAAGTGCACGAAATCTAGTTTCCAACAAAAAAAGAATCACCCAATTCGGAGTCCGTATGAAAAACTTGTGTGCGTTTTGAGTCAGGTGTGTCTGTGCAGTCCGAATCTGAATCCAGAACGTGAGAGACTTGGACTCTATCTTCTCTTGGGCCAAAAGTGACGTGAGAGAACTTTCTGGACAGCAAATAAACATCTCTTTCTTCCTTATCTTCATATGTGGATTGTACAAATGTCCCATACACCTGCAATTAGACAAAACACAAAAATGTGTGAAGTATTTTTGTTCTGGATAACATAAATAGATTATTGAATAGTTTGCACTAGAAATCACCTGACAAATATGCATATATGCAATATTTTTGGTCATATCCAAGGTAGTCATGTCCTCATCATCCTCCCCTTCTTGAAAATAAAGCCGTCCTCGGCGTTGCTTAATCTGAAATGTGGCTAACAAAAGAGACAAGGTGTACATGTTGTATATGTGTATGTCATCCATTTTTAGTTCCCTTGATTTTTGCATATATGACACATGAATAGATGAGTAACTTGCATAGTTCATAAAATCTAAAGCCAAAAAATTAGCACAAGAAGTAGAAGGCATGAAAATATTGCAACTCAGTTTGCACATATAAATGAAGCTCTTATTCATTTCAAAAGATTGACAATTGTCATCATTAAACCATCCCAACATTGGTGAATAAACCTTACTTGCATCAAATTTACATGCTACAACATACTTAAATAAGCAAACATGCAATAAGTCATTCAACATGGAAGCATCACCAAGATTAGAGGTCATATCAAAATGATTAAACATTGGTTCTTTTGCATCAATAGTTAATTCAATGGGTGCACTCAAAATTGTTGGTATTTCAGTTGTTTGCTCACATGGCAAAGTCAAATTATCAACATAGTCCTCTTAAATAGGTGGTGAGATCAAAGTAGTGGGTAGCTCATCAGATGGTGCATTCAAATTGACAAGGCATTCATCATTCTCATGTAGAGATGGAAGATCAGTACCTTTGTCATTACCTCTTATGATCAACTCAGATGATGTAGCCACTCTCGGGGGCGATGTGTCACATGGTGGAGGTGATGTAGTCCTGACAACAACGGATGAGGTTGTCATAGTATGCCTAGTAGTTGAAGGAACAATCATATCAACTCTCGGAATGTGCACCGTGCGCTTGTTCTCCTTGTAGCCAACACGCAGCTTTGCAAGCAAGATGAAACAAATGGTCCATAGGATAACACTCTTCATGAATTAGTATCTCTTGAATATCACGGTTTAATCCTCCCCAAAATCTATCCATAAAATCATCTTCACTTTCTTCTAAAGAGGAATGCAACAAGGTAGTTTGTAAATCATCATAATATTTTGTTACAGTTTCACTACCTTGTTTTAAGTGTTGCAACTTCTTAATCATGTCACGAGTATAATAAGCAGGGACGAAAGTATGTGGCATGGCAAGTTTCAAATCATCCCAAGTAGTAGGTATATAATCAGGGTGTAACCAACAATATTCACTCCACCAAACCAAAGCATAACCAGTGAAAGAGCCAACCGCAACCTTAACCTTTTTATGTTCATTGAAATTATGGGAAGCAAATATATTTTTTATGTCGAACTCCCATTCAATATATAAAGCAGGTTTAAAACGGCCATTAAATGGTGGTATAGATACATTAACCTGATCATGTGCATTTGGATGTTTGTGCACCTCTCGTGACGGTTGTGGTATTTGCAAAGGTGGTGGCACGTCTCCCGCGATCGACAAAGCCCATGGATGAACTCTGGATCCTGTCATGATTAGTAGAACAAGAAACAAAACCCAAAAATAATGTTCCTATAACTACTAGGATGTGGTGGTAAAACGCTCACAGTAAAGCAAATATCAATGTCTTACAAGTTCTTACCATGCAGCAGGCGGTGATCGGCAACCAGCGGTGTCAAGTAACTCCGAATATTGAGTAAAGCGATTGCTAGGGGGGCGTACGTATACACGGTGTAGAAATATGTGGAGCTGGGTTGGCTATATATGGTAGCAAAAGATTAGCAATAATCAATTCAAAGATGCAATGTTGAATAAACGCTCAACGACGGTACTGTGCTGGTCCTAGGCTAGACCGGACTAGAGACGCGAGCCTAGAACACTAATGAGGTCACGGTGTAGGACAACTAGCATCAATGAAGGATACTAAGTAGCTCTTGACAGCAAGATATAAGTGAAGATCACAACGACAGTGAAGATAATGATGAAAAACAACTGCCAAGCAGGATATACAACAACTCTCTCTCCAACTTTCCTCTTGAAAAGTTTGAGACAATTTTCTGATAAATTCTTTCAAAGAATGCTACTAACTCAAGCTTTCCAATGCAAAAAGAATAACTCAATTCCGAGTTGATATGAGGAGTCAAAGAATTCTAAAACTAGCCTAAAATATTGGAACAAGCTGTGTTCACGAACTTCGGAGGGCAAAAAGACCTATTTAGAAGCCGATTTTGGGGTATCAAATATTGAACTAGCTTCTGCAACTATTTAGATGCGGCTCGTTGCTAGCTTCAATTTGAGTACTCACGGAGCCAAAACGGACTTCGTATGAGGAAGATACACCTGTTTTACTGAACAGTGCGCAAAACAGATTCCAATCCGAATTCAGGTACGAGATTGATTCTAGATAGATCCAATTTTTTTTTTCTCTATTTTTTTTTCTCACGCTTTTTTTTTCTTTTTCTTCTCTCTCTTTTTCTTTTTTTTTCTTTCCTTTTTTCTCTCTTTTTTTTTCTTTATCTTCTTTTTCTCCCTCTTTCCAAAACAAACTAGATAAGATGCAGATTCGATCAGGCGAAGATGTGAGTGACCTCAACTATGATTATGACAATAAACAGTGCGTAGCACGTGGTGGAAATTGGTGGATTGGATGGTGGACAGCGGATGGGATAATGATGCAGCGGCTGCGTGACTAATGTGAACAGAACTCGAAACTTTAAAGGAACAAGACACTAAGACCAGCAACTCGACACGATGATGCAACCGATAATTCAACTATGCAAGCAATGAAAAGAAAATTGCAAAGGCTCAGACTGGCTTGGACCAAGGATGAATAGATCTAACTCTTTTTTGTGGCTTTTTCTTGGACAATAGGTAAGAAAATAACTCTAATCTAGGAAAACTGGAAATTCTCACCGAGCAACCTGAAAACTGATACCACTTAATAGAGGCGGGGGTCCCGATCTTTCGATGAGATGATAACTATCGATTTGGTGAGGATGACTTTGACGATCCGACTACAAATGTGCACGATGTTGCGCCTTAGCAATCGCTAAACCAACTCCGAGAGGTTATTGACCACGCTGGAGCACAATCAACCTGACCACGAAGGTCTATTCCTGCAAGCAATCGAAGAACAAGCAAGAATATGATAAAGGCAATCTGAATATTGCGAATATATATGAAGTATTGATAATGATGGGGATCCGGAAGCGGTCTTGGTCTGGTCGTTGGACACAAACGAAGTACACGAAGTTGCAATGGCTAACTTTTAACTAAACAAATCCCAAGCAAAAAGCTACTAGATGGATCTACTTATATAGGAGCAAGGGGTGGCGGCCAAGGAGGTGGGAGGACGTCCCAAGGCATCCTAAAACTAAATCTAGGTCGTACAAGGCCAATGGGCCCAAGTGGAGGTGATGTAACACCTTTGGACTTGTAGTTTGACTCGGATTCTGCTGCAGCATCAGATTGTTTCATCCACAACTCAACGCTCCGGACGAATTTGAAGGTGATTCCAATTGGGTTGGAAAGTGCACGAAATCTAGTTTCCAACAAAAAAAGAATCACCCAATTCGGAGTCCGTATGAAAAACTTGTGTGCGTTTTGAGTCAGGTATGTCTGTGCAGTCCGAATCTGAATCCAGAACGTGAGAGACTTGGACTCTATCTTCTCTTGGGCCAAAAGTGACGTGAGAGAACTTTTTGGACAGCAAATAAACATCTCTTTCTTCCTTATCTTCATACGTCGATTGTACAAATGTCCCATACACCTGCAATTAGACAAAACACAAAAGTGTGTGAAGTATTTTTGTTCTGGATAACATAAATAGATTATTGAATAGTTTGCACTAGAAATCACTTGACAAATATGCATATATGCGATATTTTTGGTCATATCCAAGGTAGTCATGTCCTCATCACAAAGGATGAATAGATCTAACTTTTGTTTTGTGGCTTTTTCTTGGACAATAGGTAAGAAAATAAATCTAATCTAGGCAAAACTAGAAATTCTCACCGAGCAACCTAAAAACTGATACCACTTGATAGAGGCGAGGGTCCCGATCTTTCGATGAGATAATAACTATCGATTTGGTGGAGACGACCTTGACGATCCGACTACAAACGTGCACGACGTTGCGCCTTAGCAATCGCTAAACCAATCTCCTGAGGTTACTGACGATGCCGGAAGCACGGTCAGCCTGACCACGAAGGTCTATTCCTGCAAGCAATCGAAGAACGAGCAAGAATATGATAAAGCAATCTGAATATTGCAAATATATATGAGGTATTGATAATGGTGGGGATCCGTAAGCGGTCTTGGTCTGGTCGTTGGACACAAACGAAGTACACGAAGTTGCAATGGCTAACTTTTAACTAAACAAATCCCCAGGAAAAGCTACTAGATGGATCTACTTATATAGGAGCAAGGGGTGGCGGCCAAGGAGGTGGGAGGACGTCCCAAGGCAGCCTAAAACTAAATCTAGGTCGTACAAGGCCAATTTGCCCAAGTGGAGGTGATGTAACACCTTTGGACTTGTAGTTTGACTCGGATTCTGCTGCAGCATCAGATTGTTTCGTCCACAACTCAACGCTCCGGACGAATTTCAAGGTGATTCCAATTGGGTTGGAAAGTGCACGAAATCTAGTTTCCAACAAAAAACGAATCACCCAATTCGGAGTCCGTATGAAAAACTTGTGTGCGTTTTGAGTCAGGTATGTCTGTGCAGTCCGAATCTGAATCCAGAACGTGAGAGACTTGGACTCTATCTTCTCTTGGGCCAAAAGTGACGTGAGAGAACTTTTTGGACAGCAAATAAACATCTCTTTCTTCCTTATCTTCATATGTGGATTGTACAAATGTCCCATACACCTGCAATTAGACAAAACACAAAAGTGTGTGAAGTATTTTTGTTCTGGATAACATAAATAGATTATTGAATAGTTTGCACTAGAAATCACCTGACAAATATGCATATATGCAATATTTTTGGTCATATCCAAGGTAGTCATGTCCTCATCACAATATCCCGAGGAGAGACGGGGTGCTGCTGCTGTTTGTGCTTTCACTAGTTTTGCATGTGTATGGTGGTCTGAACATTGTAGATTATATCCTATTCCAACTACTTGGGCTGCTTTGAAAACTGCTATGCGTACGCGTTGGGTTCCACCATATTATCAACATGAATTGCTTCAAAAATTGCAGCGTTTAAGACAAGGAAAAAATTCTGTAGAAGAATATTATCAGGAATTACAAACTGGCATGATTAGATGTGGTATTGTTGAGGAGAATGAAGCTATGCTTGCACGTTTTCTGGGTGGATTAAATAGAGAGATTCAGACCATTCTAGACTATAAGGAGTATACTAATATCACTCGTTTATTCCATCTTGCTTGTAAAGCTGAACGTGAAGTGCAGGATCGACAAACATTGGCGCGATCTAACTTTTCTGCAGGCCGACCTTCATCATGGACACCGCGTGCATCTTCTACTTCAACTGCACCAGCACCTCAATCAGGTGCCTCCTCCAGTCGTGATACAAGAAAACAGGCACAACCACTATTATCTGCCAAGAGCGCACCTGCTGGGCCTGCACAGAGTTCTTCTTCTTCCATGGCATCAACAGGGCACACAAGTGATATTATTTGTCGTCGTTGTAAGGGAGGAGGTCATTGTGCGAGAGAATGCAAATCTCCGCGTGTGATGATTGCTACCGCGGATGGTGGATATGAGTCCGCTAGTGACTATGATGAGGAGACTTTGGCTCTTATTACACGTGAAGAACATGGTGGAGATGATTCTGATCATGACACGCAATACATGGCTCCTGAAGACGCTGACAGGTATGAATGTTTAGTTGCTCAACGTGTTTTGAGTGTGCACGTCACACAAGCTGAGCAAAATCAGAGGCACAATTTGTTCCATACCAAGGGAGTTGTGAAGGAATGTTCTGTGCGCGTCATAATAGACGGAGGGAGCTGCAACAACTTGGCTAGCATGGAGATGGTGGAGAAGCTTTCTGTCACCACAAGACCACATCCACATCCTTACTACATCCAATGGTTCAACAACAGCGGCAAGGTTAAGGTAACACGTACTGTTCGTGTGCATTTTAGTATCTCTACATATGCTGATTATGTTGATTGTGATGTGGTACCTATGCAAGCATGTTCCTTATTACTTGGTAGACCATGGCAATTTGATAAAAACTCTGTACACCATGGTAGAAACAATCACTATACTCTTGTTCATAAGGATAAAAATATTACTTTGCTTCCTATGACTCCTGATTCCATTTTGAAAGATGATATTAATAGAGCTAATAAAGCAAAACAGGAGAAGAATAAGAGTGAAAATCAGATTGTGGCAAAAGAATTTGAGCAACAAATGAAGCCTACTAATAAACCATCTAGTGTTGCTTCTGAAATTAAATTGAAAAGTGCATGTTTATTTGCCACCAAATCTGATATTGATGAGCTAGATTTCAGCAAATCTGTTTGCTATGCTTTTGTGTGCAAAGAGGCATTATTTTCATTCGAGGACGTGCCTTCCTCTTTGCCTCCTGCTGTCACTAACATTTTGCAGGAGTTCGCTGACATTTTTCCACAAGACGTGCCACCGGGATTACCGCCTATTCGAGGGATTGAGCATCAGATTGACTTAATTCCCGGTGCTTCACTGCCAAACCGTGCACCATACCGTACCAATCCAGAGGAGACGAAGGAGATTATGCGTCAAGTACAAGAGCTTCTCGACAAAGGTTATATACGCGAATCCCTTAGTCCTTGTGCTGTTCCTATTATTCTAGTGCCGAAAAAGGATGGTACATCACGTATTGATAGAGGCAAAGGTGTCCCGTCTTTCGATGAGATGATGGATTTCGCTTTGGTGGAAGTCGACTTTGACGATCCGACTACGAACGTGCGAGGACGTCGCGCCTTAGCAATCGCTAAACCAACTCCGAGAGGTTATTGACCACGCCGGAGCACGATCAACCTGACCACGAGGGTCTGTTTCCTGCGAGCAAATGAAGAACAAGCAAGAAACTGAGATTGCAATCTGGATATTGCGAATATAAGATGAAAGCTTTATTGATCAAGGTGGGGTTCTGTGACGCCTTTGTCTGGTCGTTGAACACAAACGAAGTACGCGAAGTTGCAGCTATGGCGAACTTTTAATCTAAACAAAACCCAAAGTCTAAACGATGCCCTAAGGGCTGTATATATGGAGGAAGAGGGGGGAATTTCGTGGCCCTTGGTGGAGGGGTCCGAAATCAACCCTATCTCTTGTTTCCCCACACATACGGACTCTAACAATAGCCTATACTTATGTATTTCGAAATTACATGGGCCTGGCCCAATAATAAGGTGACGCAGCACCTAAAATAGCCTCGGGACGAAATTTATGAAGTGGCATCTTGTATATTTCGTCCAAGGCTTCATGCACCCATTATGGTGGCTTCAAAGTCCTGAAATCATCACTTGTAACTCCGTTCTTGTTCCCCTTGCGCATGCCATCATCTCCATGCTTGTTCTTGCTCCAATGTTCATCCTTCTCCAAGCTAGGCCCTTCATTTGTAAGCAAAACAAATGTATCCAATTTAGGCAGCATCATATTCTCATGAACATTAGAATCATTACCAAGAAACGAAAGTACCTGGTAATTTAGTTGGCGTGCACGAGCTCTAGTAATTGGTCCAGTATGTATAGCAGCAGGGGCTGTGGGTGTAACAATTGTATTGATGTCCTCATCACCAAGGGAGTTGTGAAGGAACATTCTGTGCGCGTCATAATAGACGGAGGGAGCTGCAACGACTTGGCTAGCATGGAGATGGTGGAGAAGCTTTCTCTCACCACAAGACCACATCCACATCCTTACTACATCCAATGGGTCAACAACAGCGGCAAGGTTAAGGTAACACGTACTGTTCGTGTGCATTTTAGTATCTCTATATATGCTGATTATGTTGATTGTGATGTGGTACCTATGCAAGCATGTTCCTTATTACTTGGTAGACCATGGCAATTTGATAAAAATTCTGTACACCATGGTAGAAACAATCACTATACTCTTGTTCATAAGGATAAAAATATTACTTTGCTTCCTATGACTCCTGATTCCATTTTGAAAGATGATATTAATAGAGCTAATAAAGCAAAACAGGAGAAGAATAAGAGTGAAAATCAGATTGTGGCAAAAGAATTTGAGCAACAAATGAAGCCTAATAATAAACCATCTAGTGTTGCTTCTGAAATTAAATTGAAAAGTGCATGTTTATTTGCCACCAAATCTGATATTGATGAGCTAGATTTCAGCAAATCTGTTTGCTATGCTTTTGTGTGCAAAGAGGCATTATTTTTATTCGAGGACGTGCCTTCCTCTTTGCCTCCTGCTGTCACTAACATTTTGCAGGAGTTCGCTGACGTCTTTCCACAAGACGTGCCACCGGGATTACCGCCTATTCGAGGGATTGAGCATCAGATTGACTTAATTCCCGGTGCTTCACTGCCAAACCGTGCACCATACCGTACCAATCCAGAGGAGACGAAGGAGATTATGCGTCAAGTACAAGAGCTTCTTGACAAAGGTTATATACGCGAATCCCTTAGTCCTTGTGCTGTTCCTATTATTCTAGTGCCGAAAAAGGATGGTACATCACGTATGTGTGTTGATTGTAGAGGCATTAATAATATTACTATTCGTTATCGTCATCCTATTCCTAGGCTAGATGATATGCTTGATGAATTGAGTGGCTCTACAATATTCTCCAAAGTTGATTTGCGTAGTGGATACCGTCAAATTCGTATGAAATTGGGAGATGAATGGAAAACAACATTTAAAACTATGTTTGGATTATATGAGTGGTTAGTCATGCCTTTTGGGTTAACTAATGCACCTAGTACTTTCATGAGATTAATGAACGAAGTTTTACGTGCTTTCATTAGACGATTTGTGGTAGTTTACTTTGATGACATATTGATTTATAGCAGATCTTTGGAAGAACATTTGGAACATTTACGGAAGTGCACCTTTTGCACCGATCGAGTATCTTTTCTTGGCTATGTTGTTACTCCACAGGGAATTGAAGTTGATAAAGCCAAGATTGAAGCTATTGAGAGTTGGCCGCAGCCCAAAACGGTCACAAAAGTGAGGAGTTTTCTTGGCCTCGCTGGATTCTATAGGCGTTTTGTGAGAGATTTCAGCACCATTGCTGCACCTCTCAATGAGCTTACAAAGAAAGATGTGCCTTTTCTTTTGGGTACCGCACAGGAAGAAGCCTTCTCGGTATTGAAAGATAAGTTGACACATGCTCCTTTACTCCAACTTCCTGATTTTAATAAGACTTTTGAGCTTGAATGTGATGCTAGTGGAATTGGATTAGGCGGTGTGTTATTACAAGATGGCAAACCTGTTGCATACTTTTCTGAAAAATTGAGTGGGCCTAGTCTGAATTATTCTACTTATGATAAAGAATTATATGCTCTTGTTCGGACTTTAGAAACATGGCAACATTATTTATGGCCCAAAGAATTTGTTATACATTCTGATCATGAATCTTTGAAACATATTAAAAGTCAAGCTAAACTGAATCGTAGACATGCTAAATGGGTTGAATTCATTGACACTTTTCCTTATGTCATTAAACACAAGAAGGGAAAAGAAAATGTTATTGCTGATGCATTGTCTCGCCACTATACTATGCTTTCACAACTTGACTTCAAAATATTTGGTTTGGAGACCATCAAAGATCAACATGTGCATGATGCTAATTTTAAAGATGTAATGCAGAATTGTAAAGAAGGAAGAATGTGGAACAAGTTCGTCGTTAACGATGGATTTGTGTTTCGTGCTAACAAGCTATGCATTCCAGCTAGCTCCATTCGTCTTTTGTTGTTGCAGGAGGCGCATGGAGGAGGATTAATGGGACACTTTGGCATGAAGAAGACGGAGGACGTACTTGCTACACCTTTTTTTTGGCCAAAGATGAGACGGGATGTTGAGCGTTTTATTGCTCGCTGCACTACATGTCAAAAAGCTAAGTCACGACTCAATCCTCATGGTTTATATATGCCTTTGCCTGTACCTAGTGTTCCTTGGGAGGATATATCTATGGACTTTGTTTTAGGTTTACCTCGAACAAAGAAGGGGAGGGATAGCATATTTGTTGTCATGGATAGATTCTCGAAAATGGCACACTTTATAATATGCCATAAAAGCGATGATGCTGTTAGTGTTGCTGATTTGTTCTTTCGTGAAATTATTCGCTTGATGGTGTGCCAAATACTATTGTTTCAGATCGTGATACTAAATTTCTTAGCCACTTTAGGAGATGTTTATGGGCTAAGTTGGGGACTAAACTGCTTTTTAGTACTACTTGTCACCCCCAAACTGATGGACAAACTGAAGTAGTCAATAGAACGTTCTCTACTATGCTTAGGGCTGTTTTGAAGAATAATAAGAAAATGTGGGAGGAATGCTTGCCTCATATTGAATTTGCTTATAATCCTTCATTGCATTCTACTACTAAGATGTGCCCTTTTGAAGTTGTGTATGGTTTCCTACCTCGTGCACCTATTGATTTGTTGGCTCTTCCATCTTCGGAGAAGGTTAATTTTGATGCTAAACAACGTGCTGAATTTATTTTAAAAATGCATGAGTTAACTAAGGAAAACATTGAGCGTATGAATGCTAAATATAAACTTGCTGGAGATAAGGGTAGAAAACATGTTGTGTTTGCACCTGGAGATCTTGTTTGGTTACATTTGCGTAAGGATAGATTTCCTGATTTGCGCAAATCAAAGTTAATGCCACGTGCTGATGGTCCCTTTAAGGTGTTAGAGAAAATAAATGATAATGCATATAAACTTGAGCTGCCTGCAGATTTTGGGGTTAGTCCCACTTTTAACATTGCAGATTTGAAACCTTATTTGGGTGAGGAAGATGAACTTCCGTCGAGGACGACTTCATTTCAAGAAGGGGAGGATGATGAGGACATCAATACAATTGTTACACCCACAGCCCCTGCTGTTATACATACTGGACCAATTACTAGAGCTCGTGCACGCCAACTAAATTACCAGGTACTGATAGAGGCAAAGGTGTCCCGTCTTTCGATGAGATGGTGAATTTCGCTTTGGTGGAAGTCGACTTTGACGATCCGACTACGAACGTGCGAGGACGTCGCGCCTTAGCAATCGCTAAACCAACTCCGAGAGGTTATTGACCACGCCGGAGCAGGATCAACCTGACCTCGAGGGTCTGTTTCCTGCGAGCAAACGAAGAACAAGCAAGAAACTAAGATTGCAATCTGGATATTGCGAATATAAGATGAAAGCTTTATTGATCAAGGTGGGGTTCTGTGACGCCTTTGTCTGGTCGTTGAACACAAACGAAGTACGCGAAGTTGCAGCTATGGCGAACCTTTAATCTAAACAAAACCCAAAGTCTAAACGATGCCCTAAGGGCTGTATATATGGAGGAAGAGGGGGGAATTTCGTGGCCCTTGGTGGAGGGGTCCGAAATCAACCCTATCTCTTGTTTCCCCACACATACGGACTCTAAAAATAGCCTATACTTATGTATTTCGAAATTACATGGGCCTGGCCCAATAATAAGGTGACGCAGCACCTAAAATAGCCTCGGGACGAAATTTATGAAGTGGCATCTTGTATATTTCGTCCAAGGCTTCATGCACCCATTATGGTGGCTTCAAAGTCCTGAAATCATCACTTGTAACTCCGTTCTTGTTCCCCTTGCGCATGCCATCATCTCCATGCTTGTTCTTGCTCCAATGTTCATCCTTCTCCAAGCTAGACCCTTCATTTGTAAGCAAAACAAATGCATCCAATTTAGGCAGCATCATATTCTCATGAACATTAGAATCATTACCAAGAAACGAAAGTACCTGGTAATTTAGTTGGCGTGCACGAGCTCTAGTAATTGGTCCAGTATGTATAGCAGCAGGGGCTGTGGGTGTAACAATTGTATTGATGTCCTCATCAGGTACTTTCGTTTCTTGGTAATGATTCTAATGTTCATGAGAATATGATGCTGCCTAAATTGGATACATTTGTTTTGCTTACAAATGAAGGGCCTAGCTTGGAGAAGGATGAACATTGGAGCAAGAACAAGCATGGAGATGATGGCATGCACAAGGGGAACAAGAACGGAGTTACAAGTGATGATTTCAGGACTTTGAAGCCACCATAATGGGTGCATGAAGCCTTGGACGAAATATACAAGATGCCACTTCATAAATTTCGTCCCGAGGCTATTTTAGGTGCTGCGTCACCTTATTATTGGGCCAGGCCCATGTAATTTCGAAATACATAAGTATAGGCTATTTTTAGAGTCCGTATGTGTGGGGAAACAAGAGATAGGGTTGATTTCGGACCCCTCCACCAAGGGCCACGAAATTCCCCCCTCTTCCTCCATATATATACATCCCTTAGGGCATCGTTTAGACTTTGGGTTTTGTTTAGATTAAAAGTTCGCCATAGCTGCAACTTCGCGTACTTCATTTGTGTTCAACGACCAGACAAAGGCGTCACAGAACCCCACCTTGATCAATAAAGCTTTCATCTTATATTCGCAATATCCAGATTGCAATCTCAGTTTCTTGCTTGTTCTTCGTTTGCTTGCAGGAAACAGACCCTCGTGGTCAGGTTGATCGTGCTCCGGCGTGGTCAATAACCTCTCGGAGTTGGTTTAGCGATTGCTAAGGCGCGACGTCCTCGCACGTTCGTAGTCGGATCGTCAAAGTCGATTGCCACCAAAGCGATATCCATCATCTCATCGAAAGACGGGACACCTTTGCCTCTATCACACTTCCTTGCGTGCGAAGATGTAGCTGGTGGGTCCCAGCTGTCAGGGAGGAACGTGTTTTTCGAGGCCCTTCCGGTCGGTCCACTGTTGGGTGTAGAAATCATTATTTTGTGCGTAATAAGGAGGCACTTCCTTGCTGTAGCCGTGGAACCAGCTGTCACCCTCTCCACGTACAATCCTCTTCCAATGGAAGTCGTTCCTTGACTACGTTAACCACACTGCGCCGAGAGCACCAAGGCAGTGGACGATGTCGAGGCCTAAGATGGGAATAAGATGGGAATGATCCGGAGTCATGGAACAAGGGCACTGGATCCCTGGCGAAGGGGAGTACGAGGGACTAGTTTGGCTGTCGGGTGAGCCTACCTTCGCTGGAGAATAACAGAAGGTGTGGGTGAGTACAGGTATGACCTGGCCACCATTGGGAGTAGGGTGGGGCGGCGAGGTCTACGTGGCAGCACAGCCGGCCACGGGAGGCAGATGCAGGCGCTCTAGCCGGCGATGGTTTTGACGGCTGGAGCAAGAGCATGATGAGGAAATCAATACCATTGTTACACCCACAGCCCCCGCTGCTATACATACTGGACCAATTACTAGAGCTCACGCACGCCAATCGAATTATCAGGTACGTTCGTTTCTTGGTAACGATTCTATTGTTCATGAGAATATGATGTTAACTAAATTGGACACATTTGTTTTGCTTACAAATGAAGGGCCTAGTTTTGACAAGAAAGATGAACCTTGGAGCAAGTTCAAGCATGGAGATGATGGCATGCGCAAGGGGCTCAAGAACGGAGTTACAAGTGATGATTTCAGGACTTTGAGGCCACCATAAGGAGTGCATGAAGCCTTCGATGAAATATACAAGATGCCACTTCATAAATTTCGTCCAGAGGCTATTCTAGGTGCCGCATCACCTTATTATTGGGCCAGGCCCATGTATTTTCAAAATACTTAAGTATAGGCTGTTTTTAGAGTCCGTGTGTGTGGGGAAACAAGAGTTAGGGTTGGTTTCGGACCCCTCCTCCAAGATACACGAAATTCCCCTCTCTTCCTCCATATATACAGCCCTTAGGGCGTCGTTTAGACTTTGGGTTTTGTTTAGACTAAAAGTTCTCCATAGCTGCAACTTCGCGCACTTCGTTTGTGTCCAACGACCAGACCAAGACGTCACAGAACCCCACCATCATTAATAAAGCTTTCCTCTTTTATTCGCAATATCCAGATTGCAATCTCAGTTTCTTGCTTGTTCTTTGTTTGCTCGCAGGAAATAGGCCCTCGTGGTTAGGTTGATCGTGCTCCGGTGTGGTCAATAACCCTCGAAAGTTGGTTTAGCGATTGCTAAGGCGCGGCGTCTTCGCACGTTCGTAGTCGGATCGTCAAAGTCGACTCCCACAGAAAACGATATCTATCTCATCGAAACATCAGGACACCTTCGCCTCTATCAAGTAGTATCAGATTTCCAGGTTGCTCTGTGAGATTTTACAGTTTTTCATAGTTTAGATCGAGTCTGTTCTTCATACCTACAGTCCACGAAAAAGCCAAAAAATAATTAGGGTTAGGTCATCATATCTGAACCAATCTGAGCCTTTGCATAATCTTTTTAGGGTTTTGCATTGTTGAATTTGTGGTTGCATCGTCGTGTCTAGTTGTTGGTCTTAGCGTCTAGTTTCCTTTAGAGTTTCGAGTTCTGTTCACAAGTTGTCATGCCGCCGCCGCACCATCTTCATCGTTCCTACCACATACCACCACCACCAACATATTCCTTACCGCTGCCATATACATCCGCCTGTCCACCACCAATCAGAGTCCACATATACATCCGCCTGTCCACCACCACTCCGAGTCCACATATACATCTACCTGTCCACCACCAATCCGAGTCCACATATACATCTGCCTGTCCACCACCAATCCGAGTTCTTTTCATATTAGGTTTGTTTTCGAGATCCATCTAGTTTTCATTTTGTGTTTCCTTGCCTGAGTAGGTTTCGAAAAAAAGAGTCTGGAGACCCCCGGACAGTTTTTAGGCCAAAATTTCGGCGACCAAAAATATTTTTCCCTATCCTATTTTTAGGTCCCACGGAGCATTTTGAGACACTCGCCATCATAGTGATTTTTTGTCGCACTTCATCGTCCCTGCCCTGATTTCCGAATAAAAAAGTCAAAAAAAATTCATGCCCATCCTGTCAGTTTGACGAGGGAAGAGTTTTGAGACACTCGCCATTATAGTGATTTTTCACAAAAAAAGAGGAGCGCAAAAAAAAGGAGCGCAAAAAAAGACAGAGCGAAAAAATGTTCCAGAGTGTGCTTTTCCCTTGTTTACGTGCAGCGCTGTGATTTTGTTAGTGTTCTAGGCTCACGTCTCTAGCACGGTCTAGCCTAGGACCAGCACAGTACCATCGTTGAGTGTTTATTCAACTTTGCATCTCTGAATTGATTATTGCTGACCCTTTTTGCTACCATATTATAAGCCTTCCCAGCTCCACATACATCTACGTCATGCGTTTGACTCTCCCTGGTAATCGCTCTATCCAAGCTTTGAGAGTTTTGACTACAACGGTTGCTGATCACTACCTGCTGCTTGGTATGAACTGGTAAGAATTTGAGATTCGCTTGACGGATTTGTGACTGTCCACCACACCATCACCACCACTTCCTAGTAGTCTCTAGGATCATATTCTTGTGTGTTTCTATTGCTGCTAACCATGGCAGGATCACAAGCCGACGAGACTGACTGGGAGAACATGACAAACAAAGAGTTACATGATAAGTTTCAGCAAATGATGAGTGGACAGGTGGAAGATGTGCTAAATAGATTTGTGGAGGCCATGGAGAAGATAGATGGCATTGAGAAGACGTTCGAAACAAAGCTCGATAACAAGTTTAATGAATTGCTCGCGCGTTTTCCACCGCCCGCTGCACCTGTCGCACCTCTACAACAACAACAACAACAACATCGTCTTCCAAATCAAGTGGGACAAGCACAACGCGTTCCCATTGAGCCTGGTCAAACTTCTGGTGCTGTTGTACCTAATGTTGGTGCTTCTATAGCTCCTGCTGCTACTGCAGAGGTGGAGGACCATTACGAGGATGAGGTTGATCAAAATCAGAATTACGTGCAACCACCAGCACCACCACCAGGTCATCCTCTTGCATATCATCGCAACAGTAGGGCTGCACCACCACCTGAGGTACGAGATCATGACCATCTTCCTAAACTGAAATTGAATGTTCCACCATTTGAGGCTAGATATGTTCCTAATATATATCTTACTTGGGAGTTAGAAGCTGAACAACGTTTTACATGTTTACAATATCCTGAGGAGAGACGTGTTCCTGCTGCTGTTTGTGCTTTCACTAGTTTTGCATGTGCTTGGTGGTCTGAACATTGTAGATTATATCCCATTCCAGCTACTTGGGCTACTTTGAAAATTGCTATGCGTACTTGTTGGGTTCCACCATATTATCAACATGAATTACTTCAAAAATTGCAGCGTTTAAGACAAGGAAAAAATTCTATAGAAGAATATTATCAGGAATTACAAACTGGCATGATTAGATGTGGTATTGTTGAGGAGAATGAAGCTATGCTTGCACGTTTTATGGATGGATTAAATAGAGAGATTCAGACCATTCTAGAGTATAAGGAGTATACTAATATCACTCGTTTATTCCATCTTGCTTGTAAAGCTGAACGTGAAGTGCAGGATCAACAGGCATTGGCGTGAACTAACTTTTCTGCAGGTCAATCTTCATCATGGACACCACGTGCATCCTCTACTTCGACAGGACCAACCCCTCCATCAGGTGACACCTCCAGCCGTGATACAAGTAAGCAAGCACAACCACCACTATCTGCCAAGAGCACACCTGCTAGGCCTGCGCAGAGCTCTTCTTCTTCCATGGCATCAACAGGGCACACACGTGATATTATTTGTCGTCATTGTAAGGGAAGAGGACATTTTGCGAGAGAATGCAAATCTCAGCGTGTGATGATTGTTACTGAGGATGGTGGGTATGAGTCCGCTAGTGACTATGATGAGGAGACTTTGGCTCTTATTACACATGAAGAACACGGTGGAGATGATTCTGATCATGAGACGCAATACATGGCTACTAAAGATGCTGACGGGTATGAATGTTTAGTTGCTTGACGTGTTTTGAGTGTGCAGGTTACACAAGCTGAGCAAAATCAGAGGCATAATTTGTTCCATACAAAGGGAGTTGTGAAGGAACATTCTGTTCGCGGCATCATAGATGGAGGGAGCTGCAATAACTTGGCTAGCATGGAGATGGTGGAGAAGCTATCTCTCACCACAAGACCACATCCACATCCTTACTACATCCAATGGTTCAACAACATCGGCAAGGTTAAGGTAACACGTACTGTTCGTGTGCATTTTAGTATCTCTACATATGCTGATTATGTTGATTGTGATGCGGTACATATGCAAGCATGTTCCTTATTACTTGGTAGACCATGGAAATTTGATAAAAATTTTGTACACCATGGTGGAAACAATCAGTATACTCTTGTTCATAAGGATAAAAAAATTACTTTGCTTCCTATGACTCCTGATTCCATTTTGAAAGATGATATTAATAGAGCTAATAAAGCAAAACAGGAGAAAAATAAGAGTGAAAATCAGATTGTGGCAAAAGAATTTGAGAAACAAATGAAGCCTAATAATAATCCATCTAGTGTTGTTTCTGAAATTAAATTGAAAAGTGCATTTTTACTTGCCACCAAATCTGATATTGACGATCTAGATGTTAGCAAATCTGTTTGCTATGCTTTTGTGTGCAAAGAGGCATTATTTTCATTCGAGGACGTGCCTTCCTCTTTGCCTCCTGCTATCACTAACATTTTGCAGGAGTTCGCTGACGTCTTTCCACAAGACGTGCCATCGGGATTACCACCTATTCGAGGGATTGAGGATCAAATTGACTTAATTCCCGGTGCATCATTACCCAACCGTGCACCATACCGTACCAATCCAGAGGAGACGAAGGGGATTATGCATCAAGTACAAGAAGAGCTCAACAAAGGTTATATACTTGAATCCCTTAGTCCTTGTGCTATTCCTATCATTTTAGTGCCGAAAAAGGATGGTACGTCATGTATGTGCATTGATTGTAGAGGCATTAATAATATTACTATTTGTTATCGTCATCCTATTCCTAGGCTAGATGATATGCTTGATGAATTGAGTGGCTCTACAATATTCTCCAAAGTTGATTTGTGTAGTGGATACCATCAAATTCGTATGAAATTGGGAGATGAATGGAAAACAGCATTTAAAACTAAGTTTGGATTATATGAGTGGTTAGTCATGCCTTTTGGGTTAACTAATGCAAAGTTTTACGTGCTTTCATTGGACGATTTGTGGTAGTTTACTTTGATGACATATTGATTTATAGCAAACTTTGGAGAAACATTTGGAACATTTACGTGTTGTTTTTATTGCTGTACGTGATGCACGTTTGTTTGGTAACCTCGAAAAGTGCACCTTTTGCACCGATAGAGTATCTTTTCTTGGCTATGTTGTTACTCCACAGGGAATTGAAGTTGATAAAGCCAAGATTGAAGCTAATGAGAGTTGGCCGCAGCCCAAAACGGTCACACAAGTGAGGAGTTACCTTGGCCTCGCTGGTTTCTATAGGCGTTTTGTGAGAGATTTCAGCACCATTGCTGCACCTCTCAACGATCTTACAAAGAAGGATGTGCCTTTTGTTTGAGGTACCGCATAGGAAGAAGCCTTCACGGTATTGAAAGATAAGTTGACACATGCTCCTTTACTCCAACTTCCTGATTTTAATAAGACTTTTGAGCTTGAATGTGATGCTAGTGGAATTGGATTAGGAGGTGTGTTGTTACAAGATGGCAAACATGTTGCATACTTTTCTGAAAAATTGAGTGGGCCTAGTCTGAACTATTCTACTTATGATAAAGAATTATATGCTCTTGTTCGGACCTTAGAAACATGGCAACATTATTTATGGCCCAAGGAATTTGTTATACATTCTGATCATGAATCTTTGAAACACATTAAAAGTCAAGCAAATCTAAACCGTAGACATGCTAAATGGGTTGAATTCATTGAGACTTTCCCATATGTCATTAAACACAAGAAGGGTAAAGAAAATGTTATTGCTGATGCATTGTCTCGTCGTTATACTATGCTTTCACAACTTGACTTTAAAATATTTGGTTTGGAGACCATCAAAAATCAATATGTGCATGATGCCGAATTTAAAGATGTATTGCAGAATTTTAAGGAAGGGAGAACTTGGAACAAGTTCGTTCTTAACGATGGATTTGTGTTTCGTGCTAACAAGCTATGCATTCCAGCTAGTTCCGTTCGTCTTTTGTTGTTGTAGGAGGCGCATGGAGGAGGATTAATGGGACACTTTGGCCTCAAGAAGACAGAGGATATACTTGCTACACATTTCTTTTGGCCAAAAATGAGACAGGATGTTGAGCATTTTGTTGCTCGCTGCACTACATGTCAAAAAGCTAAGTCAAGACTCAATCCTCATGGTTTATATATGCCTTTGCCTGTACCTAGTGTTCCTTGAGAGGATATATCTATTGACTTTGTTTAGGTTTACCTTGAACAAAGAAGGGGAGGGATAGCATATTTGTTGTCGTGGATAGGTTCTCGAAAATGGCACACTTTATATCATGTCATAAAAGCGATGATGTTGTTAATGTTGCTGATTTGTTCTTTCGTGAAATTATTCGCTTGCATGGTGTGCCAAATACTATTGTTTCAGATCGTGATACTAAATTTCTTAGCCACTTTTGGAGATGTTTATGGGCTAAGTTGGGGACTAAACTGCTTTTTAGTACTACTTGTCACCCCCAAACTGATGGACAAACTAAAGTAGTCAACAGAACATTGTCTACTATGCTTAGGGCTGTTTTGAAGAATAATAAGAAAATGTGGGAATAATGCTTGCCTCATATTGAATTTGCTTATAATCATTCATTGCATTCTACTACTAGGATGTGCCATTTTGAAATTGTGTATGGTTTCCTACCTCGTGCAACTATTGATTTGTTGCCTCTTCCATCTTCGGAGAAGGTTAATTTTGATGCTAAAGAACGTGATGAATTGATTTTAAAAATGCATGAGTTAACTAAGGAAAACATTGACCGTATGAATGCTAAATATAAACTTGTTGGAGATAAGGGTAGAGAACATGTTGTGTTTGCACCTGGAGATCTTGTTTGGTTACATTTGCATAAGGATAGATTTCCTAATTTGCGCAAATCAAAGCTAATGCCACGTGCTGGTCCTTTTAAGGTGTTAGAGAAAATAAATGATAATGCATATAAACTTGACCTGGCTGCAGATTTTGGGGTTAGTCCCACTTTTAACATTGCAGATTTGAAGCCTTATTTGGGTGAGGAGGATGAGCTTTGGTCAAGGACGACTTCATTTCAAGAAGGGGAGCATGATGAGGACATCAATACCATTGTTACACCCACAGCCCCCGCTGCTATACATACTGGACCAATTACTAGAGCTCGCGCACGCCAATTGAATTATCAGGTACTTTCGTTTCTTGGTAACGATTCTAATGTTCATGAGAATATGATGCTGCCTAAATTGGATACATTTGTTTTGCTTACAAATGAAGGGCCTAGTTTGGACAAGGAAGATGAACCTTGGAGCAAGTTCAAGCATGGAGATGATGGCATGCGCAAGGGGCTCAAGAACGGAGTTACAAGTGATGATTTCAGGACTTTGAAACCACCATAAGGAGTGCATGAAGCCTTCGACGAAATATACAAGATGTTACTTCATAAATTTTGTCCAGAGGCTATTCTAGGTGCCGCATCACCTTATTATTGGGCCAGGCCCATGTATTTTCGAAATACTTAAGTATAGGCTGTTTTTAGAGTCCATATGTTTGGGGAAACAAGAGTTAGGGTTGGTTTCGGACCCCTCCTCCAAGGGCCATGAAATTTCCCCCTCTTCCTCCATATATACAGCCCTTAGGGCGTCGTTTAGACTTTGGGTTTTGTTTAGACTAAAAGTTCGCCATAGCTGCAACTTCGTGTACTTCCTTTGTGTCCAATGACCAGACCAAGACGTCACAGAACCCCACCTTCATTAATAAAGCTTTCCTCTTTTATTCGCAATATCCAGATTGCAATCTCAGTTTCTTGCTTGTTCTTCGTTTCCTCGCAGGAAATAGACCCTCGTGGTCAGGTTGATTGTGCTCCGATGTGGCCAATAACCCTCGGAAGTTGGTTTAGCGATTGCTAAGGCGCGACGTCTTCGCACGTTCGTAGTCGGATCGTCAAAGTCGACTTCCACAGAAAACGATATCTATCTCATCAAAACATCGGGACACCTTAGCCTCTAATAGAGCAACTAGATCAGAGATTGAAGAAGCAGGATCGCCATTGGATGTCAATCCATCGACTACATATGTCAGAATAATTTGTTGACTTTTTGTTTTAGACCATTAAACCGTTTTGTTCACTAAATGGACAACACCTTGCACAGGCTTTCTCTAGTGGGCCAACAAAGTCAGCTTCGAAAGTTGTGGTGGAATGCAACGCAATTATTTAGGTTTTAGAGCCCATTTCATTTTGTTTGCCAATACATCTATTTCCTGGGCTTTGACTCAAAAAATAATCTATTTCCTGGGCTGGGTAAAAATAATAATAGCCGATTTACTATTTATGATAATTTACAACGCATTTGATTATTTATTCGAATACACCAATTTACTAAGCTAGGTGAAAAATAATATTACATACATGCAACACATTTATCATTTCTGATAATTTACATGCCATTTGATTTTATTAGAAATGGAACCATTTTTCTAGGATGGCTGAAAAACAATGATGGTCTGGATTGAGGATTTATTATAAAAAATAATATTGAGATACGAATATTGTTAAAAAATGAAGTTGGGCATGGTAATCTTATTATATAAAAAATGTGCTGGGTTGTGCATTTTATTAAAAGAAACATAGGCTAGGTTGCGCTTATTTTAGGATCTTGTGTACAACTATCGGCCTAGTTGCATTGCTGATGTTCTACAAAAAAAATGCATGTGTAGTACAGTACAACTTTACATGGATACTCAACCGACATTCAACGACGTGCGAAAAGGCCCAAACAAGGCTTCTGTACAACTTTTTGAAGTCGCTGAGCTCAATTAATAACTTATGAAAAACGTTAGAGTATAGTGGAACCTAATGAAAACCTGTCACGAGCGAAGAAATAATTCAACAGGTGATAGAGGCAAAGGTGTCCCGTCTTTCGATGAGATGATGGATATCGCTTTGGTGGCAGTCGACTTTGACGATCCGACTACGAACGTGCGAGGACGTCGCGCCTTAGCAATCGCTAAACCAACTCCGAGAGGTTATTGACCACGCCAGAGCACGATCAACCTGACCACGAGGGTCTGTTTCCTGCGAGCAAACGAAGAACAAGCAAGAAACTGAGATTGCAATCTGGATATTGCGAATATAAGATGAAAGCTTTATTGATCAAGGTGGGGTTCTGTGACGCCTTTGTCTGGTCGTTGAACACAAACGAAGTACGCGAAGTTGCAGCTATGGCGAACTTTTAATCTAAACAAAACCAAAAGTCTAAACGATGCCCTAAGGGCTGTATATATGGAGGAAGAGGGGGGAATTTCGTGGCCCTTGGTGGAGGAGTCCGAAATCAACCCTATCTCTTGTTTCCCCACACATACGGACTCTAAAAATAGCCTATACTTATGTATTTCGAAATTACATGGGCCTGGCCCAATAATAAGGTGACGCAGCACCTAAAATAGCCGCGGGACGAAATTTATGAAGTGGCATCTTGTATATTTCGTCCAAGGCTTCATGCACCCATTATGGTGGCTTCAAAGTCCTGAAATCATCACTTGTAACTCCGTTCTTGTTCCCCTTGCGCATGCCATCATCTCCATGCCTGTTCTTGCTCCAATGTTCATCCTTCTCGAAGCTAGGCCCTTCATTTGTAAGCAAAACAAATGTATCCAATTTAGGCAGCATCATATTCTCATGAACATTAGAATCATTACCAAGAAACGGAAGTACCTGGTAATTTAGTTGGCGTGCACGAGCTCTAGTAATTGGTCCAGTATGTATAGCAGCAGGGGCTGTGGGTGTAACAATTGTATTGATGTCCTCATCGTCCTCCCCTTCTTGAAATGAAGTCGTCCTCGACGGAAGTTCATCTTCCTCACCCAAATAAGGCTTCAAATCTGCAATGTTAAAAGTTGGACTAACCCCAAAATCTGCAGGCAGCTCAAGTTTATATGCATTATCATTTATTTTCTCTAACACCTTAAAGGGACCATCAGCACGTGGCATTAACTTTGATTTGCGCAAATCAGGAAATCTATCCTTACGCAAATGTAACCAAACAAGATCTCCAGGTGCAAACACAACATGTTTTCTACCCTCATCTCCAGCAAGTTTATATTTAGCATTCATACGCTCAATGTTTTCCTTAGTTAACTCATGCATTTTTAAAATCAATTCAGCACGTTGTTTAGCATCAAAATTAACCTTCTCCGAAGATGGAAGAGGCAACAAATCAATAGGTGCACGAGGTAGGAAACCATACACAACTTCAAAAGGGCACATCTTAGTAGTAGAATGCAATGAACGATTATAAGCAAATTCAATATGAGGCAAGCATTCCTCCCACATTTTCTTATTATTCTTCAAAACAGCCCTAAGCATAGTAGACAACGTTCTATTGACTACTTCAGTTTGTCCATCAGTTTGGGGGTGACAAGTAGTACTAAAAAGCAGTTTAGTCCCCAACTTAGCCCATAAACATCTCCAAAAGTGGCTAAGAAATTTAGTATCACGATCGGAAACAATAGTATTCGGCACACCATGCAAGCGAATAATTTCACGAAAGAACAAATCAACAACATTAACAGCATCATCGCTTTTATGACATGGTATAAAGTGTGCCATTTTCGAGAATCTATCCACGACAACAAATATGCTATCCCTCCCCTTCTTTGTTCGAGGTAAACCTAAAACAAAGTCCATAGATATATCCTCCCAAGGAACACTAGGTACAGGCAAAGGCATATATAAACCATGAGGATTGAGTCGTGACTTAGCTTTTTGACATGTAGTGCAGCGAGCAATAAAACGCTCAACATCCCGTCTCATCTTTGGCCAAAAGAAATGTGTAGCAAGTACGTCCTCCGTCATCTTCACGCCAAAGTGTCCCATTAATCCTCCTCCATGCGCCTCCTGCAACAACAAAAGACGAACGGAGCTAGCTGGAATGCATAGCTTGTTAGCACGAAACACAAATCCATCGTTAACAACAAACTTGTTCCACATTCTTCCTTCTTTACAATTCTGCATTACATCTTTAAAATCAGCATCATGCACATATTGATCTTTGATGGTCTCCAAACCAAATATTTTGAAGTCAAGTTGTGAAAGCATAGTATAGCGACGAGACAATGCATCAGCAATAACATTTTCTTTTCCCTTCTTGTGTTTAATGACATAAGGGAAAGTCTCAATGAATTCAACCCATTTAGCATGTCTACGATTCAGTTTAGCTTGACTTTTAATATGTTTCAAAGATTCATGATCAGAATGTATAACAAATTCTTTGGGCCATAAATAATGTTGCCATGTTTCTAAAGTCCGAACAAGAGCATATAATTCTTTATCATAAGTAGAATAATTCAGACTAGGCCGACTCAATTTTTCAGAAAAGTATGCAACAGGTTTGCCATCTTGTAATAACACACCTCCTAATCCAATTCCACTAGCATCACATTCAAGCTCAAAAGTCTTATTAAAATCAGGAAGTTGGAGTAAAGGAGCATGTGTCAACTTATCTTTCAATACCGTGAAGGCTTCTTCCTGTGCGGTACCCCAAAGAAAAGGCACATCTTTCTTTGTAAGCTCATTAAGAGGTGCAGCAATGGTGCTGAAATCTCTCACAAAACGCCTATAGAATCCAGCGAGGCCAAGAAAACTCCTCACTTGTGTGACCGTTTTGGGCTGCGGCCAACTCTCAATAGCTTCAATCTTGGCTTTATCAACTTCACTTCCCTGTGGAGTAACAACATAGCCAAGAAAAGATACTTGGTCGGTGCAAAAGGTGCACTTCCCAAGGTTACCAAACAAACGTGCATCACGTAGAGCAATAAAAACAGCACGTAAATGTTCCAAATGTTCCTCCAAAGATCTGCTATAAATCAATATGTCATCAAAGTATACTACCACAAATCGTCCAATGAAAGCACGTAAAACTTCGTTCATTAATCTCATGAAAGTACTAGGTGCATTAGTTAACCCAAAAGGCATGACTAACCACTCATATAATCCAAACTTAGTTTTAAATGTTGTTTTCCATTCATCTCCCAATTTCATACGAATTTGATGGTAGCCACTACGCAAATCAACTTTGGAGAATATTGTAGAGCCACTCAATTCATCAAGCATATCATCTAGCCTAGGAATAGGATGACGATAACGAATAGTAATATTATTAATGCCTCTACAATCAACACACATACGTGATGTACCATCCTTTTTCGGCACTAGAATAATAGGAACAGCACAAGGACTAAGGGATTCGCGTATATAACCTTTGTCGAGAAGCTCTTGTACTTGACGCATAATCTCCTTCGTCTCCTCTGGATTGGTACGGTATGGTGCACGGCTTGGCAGTGAAGCACCGGGAATTAAGTCAATCTGATGCTCAATCCCTCGAATAGGTGGTAATCCCGGTGGCACGTCTTGTGGAAAAACGTCAGCGAACTCCTGCAAAATGTTAGTGACAGCAGGAGGCAAAGAGGAAGGCACGTCCTCGAATGAAAATAATGCCTCTTTGCACACAAAAGCATAGCAAACAGATTTGCTGAAATCTAGCTCATCAATATCAGATTTGGTGGCAAATAAACATGCACTTTTCAATTTAATTTCATAAGTAACACTAGATGGTTTATTATTATGCTTCATTTGTTGCTCAGATTCTTTTGCCACAATCTGATTTTCACTCTTATTCTTCTCCTGTTGTGCTTTATTAGCTCTATTAATATCATCTTTCAAAATGGAATCAGCAGTCATAGGAAGCAAAGTAATATTTTTATCCTTATGAACAAGAGTATAGCGATTGTTTCTACCATGGTGTACAGAATTTTTATCAAATTGCCATGGTCTACCAAGTAATAAGGAACATGCTTGCATAGGTACCACATCACAATCAACATAATCAGCATATGTAGAGATACTAAAATGCACACGAACAGTACGTGTTACCTTAACCTTGCCGCTGTTGTTGAACCATTGGATGTAGTAAGGATGTGGATGTGGTCTTGTGGTGAGAGAAAGCTTCTCCACCATCTCCATGCTAGCCAAGTTGTTGCAGCTCCCTCCGTCTATGATGACGCGCACAGAACGTTCCTTCACAACTCCATTGGTATGGAACAAATTGTGCCTCTGATTTTGCTCAGCTTGTGTGACCTGCACACTCAAAACACGTTGAGCAACTAAACATTCATACCTGTCAGCGTCTTCAGGAGCCATGTATTGCGTCTCATGATCAGAATCATCTCCACCATGTTCTTCACGTGTAATAAGAGCCAAAGTCTCCTCATCATAGTCACTAGCGGACTCATATCCACCATCCGTGGTAGCAATCATCACACGCGGAGATTTGCATTCTCTCGCATAATGACCTCCTCCCTTACAACGACGACAAATAATATCACTTGTGTGCCCTGTTGATGCCATGGAAGAAGAAGAACGCTGTGCAGGCCCCGCAGGTGCGCTCTTGGCAGATAATGGTGGTTGTGCCTGTTTTCTTGTATCACGGCTGGAGGTGGCACCTGATGGAGGTGCTGGTGCAGTTGAAGTAGAAGATGCACGTGGTGTCCATGATGAAGGTCGGCCTGCAGAAAATTTAGTTCGCCCCAATGCTTGTCGATCCTGCACTTCACGTTCAGCTTTTGATAGAGGCGGGGGTGTCCCGATCTTTCGATGAGATGGTAACTATCGATTTGGTGGAGACGACTTTGACGATCCGACTACAAACGTGCACGACGTTGCGCCTTAGCAATCGCTAAAGCAATCTCCAGAGGTTATTGACCACGCCGGTGCACGATCAACCTGACCACAAAGGTCTATTCCTGCAAGCAATCGAAGAACGAGCAAGAATATGATAAAAGCAATCTGAATATTGCAAATATGTATGAAGTATTGATAAAGGTGGGGATCCGAAAGCGGTCTTGGTCTGGTCGTTGGACACAAACGAAGTACACGAAGTTGCAATGGCTAACTTTTAACTAAACAAATCCCAAGGAAAAGCTACTAGATGGATCTACTTATATAGGAGCAAGGGGTGGCGGCCAAGGAGGTGGGAGGACGTCCCAAGGCAGCCTAAAACTAAATCTAGGTCGTACAAGGCCAATGGGCCCAAGTGGAGGTGATGTAACACCTTTGGACTTGTAGTTTGACTCGGATTCTGCTGCAGCATCAGATTGTTTCGCCCACAACTCAACGCTCCGGACGAATTTGAAGGTGATTCCAATTGGGTTGGAAAGTGCACGAAATCTAGTTTCCAACAAAAAAAGAATCACCCAATTCGGAGTCCGTATGAAAAACTTGTGTGCGTTTTGAGTCAGGTGTGTCTGTGCAGTCCGAATCTGAATCCAGAACGTGAGAGACTTGGACTCTATCTTCTCTTGGGCCAAAAATGACGTGAGAGAACTTTTTGGACAGCAAATAAACATCTCTTTCTTCCTTATCTTCATATGTGGATTGTACAAATGTCCCATACACCTGCAATTAGACAAAACACAAAAGTGTGTGAAGTATTTTTGTTCTGGATAACATAAATAGATTATTGAATAGTTTGCACTAGAAATCACCTGACAAATATGCATATATGCAATATTTTTGGTCATATCCAAGGTAGTCATGTCCTCATCAAAAGGTGCACTTCCCAAGGTTACCAAACAAACGTGCATCACGTAGAGCAATAAAAACAGCACGTAAATGTTCCAAATGTTCCTCCAAAGATCTGCTATAAATCAATATGTCATCAAAGTAAACTACCACAAATCGTCCAATGAAAGCACGTAAAACTTCGTTCATTAATCTCATGAAAGTACTAGGTGCATTAGTTAATCCAAAAGGCATGACTAACCACTCATATAATCCAAACTTAGTTTTAAATGCTGTTTTCCATTCATCTCCCAATTTCATACGAATTTGATGGTAGCCACTACGCAAATCAACTTTGGAGAATATTGTAGAGCCACTCAATTCATCAAGCATATCATCTAGCCTAGGAATAGGATGACGATAACGAATAGTAATATTATTAATGCCTCTACAATCAACACACATGCGTGATGTACCATCCTTTTTCGGCACTAGAATAATAGGAACAGCACAAGGACTAAGGGATTCGCGTATATAACCTTTGTCGAGAAGCTCTTGTACTTGACGCATAATCTCCTTCGTCTCCTCTGGATTGGTACGGTATGGTGCACGGTTTGGCAGTGAAGCACCGGGAATTAAGTCAATCTGATGCTCAATCCCTCGAATAGGCGGTAATCCCGGTGGCACGTCTTGTGGAAATACGTCAGCGAACTCCTGCAAAATGTTAGTGACAGCAGGAGGCAAAGAGGAAGGCACGTCCTCGAATGAAAATAATGCCTCTTTGCACACAAAAGCATAGCAAACAGATTTGCTGAAATCTAGCTCATCAATATCAGATTTGGTGGCAAATAAACATGCACTTTTCAATTTAATTTCAGAAACAATACTAGACGGTTTATTATTAGGCTTCATTTGTTGCTCAAATTCTTTTGCCACAATCTGATTTTCACTCTTATTCTTCTCTTGTTTTGCTTTATTAGCTCTATTAATATCATCTTTCAAAATGGAATCAGGAGTCATAGGAAGCAAAGTAATATTTTTATCCTTATGAACAAGAGTATAGTGATTGTTTCTACCATGGTGTACAGAATTTTTATCAAATTGCCATGGTCTACCAAGTAATAAGGAACATGCTTGCATAGGTACCACATCACAATCAACATAATCAGCATATGTAGAGATACTAAAATGCACACGAACAGTACATGTTACCTTAACCTTGCCGCTGTTGTTGAACCATTGGATGTAGTAAGGATGTGGATGTGGTCTTGTGGTGAGAGAAAGCTTCTCCACCATCTCCATGCTAGCCAAGTTGTTGCAGCTCCCTCCATCTCTGATGACGCGCACAGAACGTTCCTTCACAACTCCCTTGGTATGGAACAAATTGTGCCTCTGATTTTGCTCAGCTTGTGTGACCTGCACACTCAAAACACGTTGAGCAACTAAACATTCATACCTGTCAGCGTCTTCAGGAGCCATGTATTGCGTCTCATGATCAGAATCATCTCCACCATGTTCTTCACGTGTAATAAGAGCCAATGTCTCCTCATCATAGTCACTAGCGGACTCATATCCACCATCCGCGGTAGCAATCATCACACGCGGAGATTTGCATTCCCTCGCATAATGACCTCCTCCCTTACAACGACGACAAATAATATCACGTGTGTGCCCTGTTGATGCCATGGAAGAAGAAGAACACTGTGCAGGCCCCGCAGGTGCGCTCTTGGCAGATAATGGTGGTTGTTCCTGTTTTCTTGTATCACGACTGTAGGAGGCACCTGATTGAGGTGCTGGTGCAGTTGAAGTAGAAGATGCACGCGGCGTCCATGAGGAAGGTCGGCCTGCAGAAAAGTTAGTTCGCGCCAATGCTTGTCGATCCTGCACTTCACGTTCAGCTTTACAAGCAAGATGGAATAAACGAGTGATATTAGTATACTCCTTATAGTCTAGAATGGTCTGAATCTCTCTATTTAATCCACCCAGAAAACGTGCAAGCATAGCTTCATTCTCCTCAACAATACCACATCGAATCATGCCAGTTTGTAATTCCTGATAATATTCTTCTACCGAATTTTTTCCTTGTCTTAAACGCTGCAATTTTTGAAGCAATTCACGTTGATAATATGGTGGAACCCAACGCGTACGCATAGCAGTTTTCAAAGCAACCCAAGTAGTTGGAATAGGATATAATCTACAATGTTCAGACCACCATACACATGCAAAACTAGTGAAAGCACAAACAGCAGCAGCAACTCGTCTCTCCTCAGGATATTGTAAACATGTAAATCGTTGTTCAGTTTCTAACTCCCAAGTAAGATATATATCAGGAACATATCTACCCTCAAATGGTGGAATATTCAATTTCAGTTTAGGAATATGGACATCATCTCGTACCTGAGGTGGTGGTGCAGGCCTACCATTACGAATATATACCTGAGGTCGACCTGCTGGTGGTGGTGCTGATGGCTGCTCGTAGATCTGATTTTGATCAACCTCAACCTCATAATCGCCCGCATACTCATCATCCTCCTGGGTACCAGCAGGAGCAGTAGCAGGAGCCAAAGAAACACCACCAGCAGTAACAGCGGCACCAGAATTTTATCCTGGCACAATAGGAACACGCTGTGCTCGTCTGATGAGGACATGACTACCTTGGATATGACCAAAAATATTGCATATATGCATATTTGTCAGGTGATTTCTAGTGCAAACTATTCAATAATCTATTTATGTTATCCAGAACAAAAATACTTCACACACTTTTGTGTTTTGTCTAATTGCAGGTGTATGGGACATTTGTACAATCCACATATGAAGATAAGGAAGAAAGAGATGTTTATTTGATGTCCAAAAAGTTCTCTCACGTCACTTTTGGCCCAAGAGAAGATAGAGTCCAAGTCTCTCACGTTCTGGATTCAGATTCGGACTGCACAGACATACCAGACTCAAAACGCACACAAGTTTTTCATACGGACTCCGAATTGGGTGATTCTTTTTTTGTTGGAAACTAGATTTCGTGCACTTTCCAACCCAATTGGAATCACCTTCAAATTCATCCGGAGCGTTGAGTTGTGGACGAAACAATCTGATGCTGCAGCAGAATCCGAGTCAAACTACAAGTCCAAACGTGTTACATCACCTCCACTTGGGCCCATTGGCCTTGTACGACCTAGATTTAGTTTTAGGCTGCCTTGGGACGTCCTCCCACCTCCTTGGCCGCCACCCCTTGCTCCTATATAAGTAGATCCATCTAGTAGCTTTTCCTTGGGATTTGTTTAGTTAAAAGTTAGCCATTGCAACTTCGTGTACTTGGTTTGTGTCCAACGACCAGACCAAGACCGCTTACGGATCCCCACCTTTATCAATACTTCATATATACTCGCAATATTCAGATTGCTTTTATCATATTCTTGCTTGTTCTTCGATTGCTTGCAGGAATAGACCTTCGTGGTCAGGTTGATTGTGCTCCAGCGTGGTCAATAACCTCTCGGAGTTGGTTTAGCGATTGCTAAGGCGCAACGTCGTGCACGTTTGTAGTCGGATCGTCAAAGTCATCCTCACCAAATCGATAGTTATCATCTCATCGAAAGATCGGGACCCCCGCCTCTATCATCGTCCATACTGATTCGGAAGGGGGCGTAGTTGTTGTTGTTGTAGAGGTGCGACAGGTGCAGCCGGTGGTGGAAGACGCGCAAGCAGTTCATTAAATCTGTTATCGAGCTTTGTTTCGAACGTCTTCTCAAAGCCAGTGATCTTCTCCATGGCCTCTTCAAAATTGTTCAGCACATCTTGTACCTGTTCAGTCATCATTTGCTGAAACTTATCATGAAGCTCCTTGTTCGATAAGTTCTCCCAGTCAATCTCGTCGGCTTGTGATCCTGGCATGGTTAGCAGCAATAGAAACACACAAGAATATGATCCTACAGACTACTAAGAAGTGGTGGTGGTGTATCACAAATCCGTCAAGCAAATCTCAAATTCTTACCAGTTCTTACCCAGCAGCAGGCGGTGATCGGCAACCGTTGTAGTCAAAAACTCTCAAAGCTTGGGTAGAGCGATTACCAGGGAGAGTCAAACACACGACGTAGATGTATGTGGAGCTGGGAAGGCTTATAGTATGGTAGCAAAAAGGGTCAGCAATAATCAATTCAGAGATGCAAAGTTGAATAAACGCTCAACGACGGTACTGTGCTGGTCCTAGGCTAGACTGTGCTAGAGACGCGAGCCTAGAACACCAACAAAATCACGGCGCGGCACGTAAACAAGGGAAAAGCACACTCTGAAAAAAAAAACTCGCTCTTTTTTTTTGCGCTGCTTTTTTTTTGCGAAAAATCACTATAATGGCGAGTGTCTCAAAACTCTTCCTAGGTCAAACTGACAGGATGGGCACGAAATTTTTTTTTTCGACCAAATTTTTTTTTCGACTGCCCGGACCCAAAAACTGGAAACAGGTCAAAAAAAACTTCCTATAATGGCACCTGTCTCAAAACACTCAGAAACACCTAAAAATAGGATAGCCAGAAATTTTTTCGAAAAATGCGTTTTCGAAAAATTTTGGGCCTAAACGGAGCGTGGCTACCCGACTCTTTTTTTTGTGGCTTTTTCGTGGACTGTAGGTATGAAGAACAGACTCGATCTAAACTACGAAAAACTGTAAAATCTCACCGAGCAACCTGGAAATCTGATACCACTTGATAGAGGCAAAGGTGTCCCGTCTTTCGATGAGATGATGGATATCGCTTTGGTGGAAGTCGACTTTGACGATCCGACTACGAACGTGCGAGGACGTCGCGCCTTAGCAATCGCTAAACCAACTCCGAGAGGTTATTGACCACGCCGGAGCACGATCAACCTGACCACGAGGGTCTGTTTCCTGCGAGCAAACGAAGAACAAGCAAGAAACTAAGATTGCAATCTGGATATTGCGAATATAAGATGAAAGCTTTATTGATCAAGGTGGGGTTCTGTGACGCCTTTGTCTGGTCGTTGAACACAAACGAAGTACGCGAAGTTGCAGCTATGGCGAACTTTTAATCTAAACAAAACCCAAAGTCTAAACGATGCCCAAAGGGCTGTATATATGGAGGAAGAGGGGGGAATTTCGTGGCCCTTGGTGGAGGGGTCCGAAATCAACCCTATCTCTTGTTTCCCCACACATACGGACTCTAAAAATAGCCTATACTTATGTATTTCGAAATTACATGGGCCTGGCCCAATAATAAGGTGACGCAGCACCTAAAATAGCCTCGGGACGAAATTTATGAAGTGGCATCTTGTATATTTCGTCCAAGGCTTCATGCACCCATTATGGTGGCTTCAAAGTCCTGAAATCATCACTTGTAACTCCGTTCTTGTTCCCCTTGCGCATGCCATCATCTCCATGCTTGTTCTTGCTCCAATGTTCATCCTTCTCCAAGCTAGGCTCTTCATTTGTAAGCAAAACAAATGTATCCAATTTAGGCAGCATCATATTCTCATGAACATTAGAATCATTACCAAGAAACGAAAGTACCTGGTAATTTAGTTGGCGTGCACGAGCTCTAGTAATTGGTCCAGTATGTATAGCAGCAGGGGCTGTGAGTGTAACAATTGTATTGATGTCCTCATCAGGAGCCATGTATTGCGTCTCATGATCAGAATCATCTCCACCATGTTCTTCACGTGTAATAAGAGCCAAAGTCTCCTCATCATAGTCACTAGCGGACTCATATCCACCATCCGCGGTAGCAATCATCACACGCGGAGATTTGCATTCTCTCGCATAATGACCTCCTCCCTTACAACGACGACAAATAATATCACTTGTGTGCCCTGTTGATGCCCTGGAAGAAGAAGAACTCTGTGCAGGCCCGGCAGGTGCGCTCTTGGCAGATAATGGTGGTTGTTCCTGATTTCTTGTATCACGGCTGTAGGAGGCACCTGATTGAGGTGCTCGTGCACTTGAAGTAGAAGATGCACGCGGTGTCCATGATGAAGGTCGGCCTGCAGAAAAGTTAGTTCGCGCCAATGCTTGTCGATCCTGCACTTCACGTTCAGCTTTACAAGCAAGATGGAATAAACGAGTGATATTAGTATACTCCTTATAGTCTAGAATGGTCTGAATCTCTCTATTTAATCCACCCAGAAAACGTGCAAGCATAGCTTCATTCTCCTCAACAATACCACATCTAATCATGCCAGTTTGTAATTCCTGATAATATTCTTCTACAGAATTTTTTCCTTGTCTTAAGCGCTGTAATTTTTGAAGCAATTCACGTTGATAATATGGTGGAACCCAACGAGTACGCATAGCAGTTTTCAAAGCAGCCCAAGTAGTTGGAATAGGATATAATCTACAATGTTCAGACCATCATACACATGCAAAACTAGTGAAAGCACAAATAGCAGCAGCAACTCGTCTCTCCTCAGGATATTGTAAACATGTAAATCGTTGTTCAGTTTCTAACTTCCAAGTAAGATATATATCAGGAACATATCTACCCTCAAATGGTGGAATATTCAATTTCAGTTTAGGAATATGGACATCATCTCGTACCTGAGGTGGTGGTGCAGGCCTACCATTACGAATATATACCTGAGGTCGACCTGCTGGTGGTGGTGCAGGTGGCTGCAATTAGTGCTGATTTTGATCAACCTCATCCTCATAATCGCCCGCATACTCATCATCCTCCTGGGTACCACCAGCAGCAGTAGCAGGAGCCAAAGAAGCACCAACAGCAGTAGCAGCGGCACCAGAATTTTGTCCTGGCGCAATAGGAACACGCTGTGCTCGTCCATACTCATTTGGAAGGGGGCGTAGTTGTTGTTGTTGCAGAGGTGCGACAGGTGCAGCCGGTGGTGGAAGACACGCAAGCAGTTCATTAAATCTGTTATCGAGCTTTGTTTCGAACGTCTTCTCAAGGCCAGTGATCTTCTCCATGGCCTCTTCAAAATTGTTCAGCACATCTTGTACCTGTTCAGTCATCATTTGCTGAAACTTATCATGAAGCTCCTTGTTCGATAAGTTCTCCCAGTCAATCTCGTCGGCTTGTGATCCTGGCATGGTTAGCAGCAATAGAAACACACAAGAATATGATCCTACAGACTACTAAGAAGTGGTGGTGGTGTATCACAAATCCGTCAAGCAAATCTCAAATTCTTACCAGTTCTTACCCAGCAGCAGGCGGTGATCGGCAACCGTTGTAGTCAAAAACTCTCAAAGCATGGATAGAGCGATTACCAGGGAGAGTCAAACACACGACGTAGATGTATGTGGAGCTGGGAAGGCTTATAGTATGGTAGCAAAAAGGGTCAGCAATAATCAATTCAGAGATACAAAGTTGAATAAACACTCAACGACGGTACTGTGCTGGTCCTAGGCTAGACTGTGCTAGAGACGCGAGCCTAGAACACCAACAAAATCACGGCGCGGCACGTAAACAAGGGAAAAGCACACTCTGAATTTTTTTTTGCTCTTTTTTTGCGCTCTTTTTTTTTTGCGCTTTTTTTTTGCGAAAAATCACTATAATGGCGAGGGTCTCAAAACTCTTCCTAGGTCAAACTGACAGGATGGGCACGAAATTTTTTTTTCGACCAATTTTTTTTTTTTCGATTGCCCGGACCCAAAAACTGGAAACGGGTCAAAAAAAACTTCTTATAATGGCACCTGTCTCAAATCACTCAGAAACACCTAAAAACAGGATAGCCAGAAATTTTTTCGAAAAATGCGTTTTCGAAAATTTTTGGGCCTAAACGGGGCGTGGTTTCCCGACTCTTGTTTTTTTTTCCGAAACCTACTCCGGCAAGGAAAACACGAATCGGAAACTAGATGGATCTCGAAAACAAACCTAATAAGCAAGGAACTCGGATTGGTGGTGGATATATGGTGGTGGTATATGGCAGCGGTGGTGGTAGCGGTGGTAGTATATGGATATGGATCGGTGGTGGTATATGGACACGGATTGGTGGTGGTATATGGATACGGATTCGGAGCAGTGGTGGTAGATGGCAGGGGCGATGATGATGGTGCGGCGGCGGCGTGACAACTTATGACCAGAACTCGAAACTCTAAAAGACTAGACTCTAAGACCAGCAACTAGACCGACGATGCAACCGCAAATTCAACAAAGCAAAACACTAAAAAGATTATGCAAAGGCTCGGATTGGTTCGGATATGATGAACTAACCCTAAATTTTTTTTATGGCTTTTTCGTGGACGGTAGGTATGAAGAACAGACTCGATCTAAACTACGAAAAACTGTAAAATCTCACCGAGCAACCTGGAAATCTGATACCACTTGATAGAGGCAAAGGTGTCCCGTCTTTCGATGAGATGATGGATATCGCTTTGGTGGCAGTCGACTTTGACGATCCGACTACGAACGTGCGAGGACGTCGCGCCTTAGCAATCTCTAAACCAACTCCGAGAGGTTATTGACCATGCCGGAGCACGATCAACCTGACCACGAGGGTCTGTTTCCTGCGAGCAAACGAAGAACAAGCAAGAAACTGAGATTGCAATCTGGATATTGCGAATATAAGATGAAAGCTTTATTGATCAAGGTGGGGTTCTATGACGCCTTTGTCTGGTCGTTGAACACAAACGAAGTACGCGAAGTTGCAGCTATGGCGAACTTTTAATCTAAACAAAACCCAAAGTCTAAACGATGCCCTAAGGGCTGTATATATGGAGGAAGAGGGGGGAATTTCGTGGCCCTTGGTGGAGGAGTCCGAAATCAACCCTATCTCTTGTTTCCCCACACATACGGACTCTAAAAATTGCCTATACTTATGTATTTCGAAATTACATGGGCCTGGCCCAATAATAAGGTGACGCAGCACCTAAAATAGCCTCGGGACGAAATTTATGAAGTGGCATCTTGTATATTTCGTCCAAGGCTTCATGCACCCATTATGGTGGCTTCAAAGTCCTGAAATCATCACTTGTAACTCCGTTCTTGTTCCCCTTGCGCATGCCATCATCTCCATGCTTGTTCTTGCTCCAATGTTCATCCTTCTCCAAGCTAGGCCCTTCATTTGTAAGCAAAACAAATGTATCCAATTTAGGCAGCATCATATTCTCATGAACATTAGAATCATTACCAAGAAACGAAAGTACCTGGTAATTTAGTTGGCGTGCACGAGCTCTAGTAATTGGTCCAGTATGTATAGCAGCAGGGGCTGTGGGTGTAACAATTGTATTGATGTCCTCATCAACGGGTCCCACTTGTGTGTGTGTGAGAGATAGAGAGACCCATCAGTCGATGCTCGTAAATACATCTTTCAGCCATATACATTGCTGATGCTCAGTAAAAACTTATATAGTTGACACAATCATATAGAACATCATAGCACTCTGGACTTGCATACAAAAATTTCTCGCAGGCGGCACAATCAGGGTGGAAGCAGTGAATCGCTACGTGTAGGGCTATGTTGAAACCAACGAACTTGTACATAATGGTTCATCATCTTTATCAATGACGGGGAAATATCTTGAATGTTCTGCAAATAAAACAGACAAACAACACAATAAGTTCTGCTAGCACATTAAGTTAACGTACCCCCTTTCTAAAAGAAGTTCAAATACAAAAATAGAACAGGTCACAATCAAATGTACTGGCACATCAGTGCTTCACACTGATAGCTCAGATTTAACTAGTATCTGAGAAGATTTAGTTGTTACCTCAAATTAGAGCACATCCAGGAAGCTAGCCCCGCCTCTTCTCCCAAAGAAGCAGTGGCCTCCACCGCGCGTCCGAGCAACACAACGAAAGTATGATGTTGACTCCTATAATGTACATCGTCGACGGACCCTGGCACCAGCGGCGGTGGCAGGACTTTGATTGATGGATTGACCACTAATTCGACATGCACGAACACTCGATACAGGTACATCCCTAACGTGGTCTGCGGCGGCCTTGGTGGCGACGAATAGTACAACCCTAGTTCGTACACCGGTATCTCAACACCAATCACCTTTTGTATGGTGGACGGCTTCTTCATCCATGCCATAACCGTCAGAGCCCAGCTGTCTGGCGGAACAAACATACTTACAAGCTCACCACCAAGGTCGTTGATAAGCTCATTCATGGACTCGCTATTCCAAGCACCTCGAGGCATGCCATGGAAGGTAATCTTTGTTAAAAGCTCAAGCTCAGAGGGCACCGAGCCCCATCCTGGGTGCCATCGATCAAAGCTCACAAACATGCCATCACAGAACAAACGCTGGGAAGATTCGAAGATAGAACTGCAGTCAAAAGTTGTCCGGAACCTGACAAAAAATCAGCCGGTGGGGGACAGACTTCGACGAGCAAGTCACTTATTTGGATGCCATGTGCACTGCCAAGAGATTTGACAAGGTCGTCCGGTGAGATGGGAGGCCTATCACCGTTGATGGGTACCATCAGCACTTTGCTGGCTAACTAGTTTTCAAGCACTGCCATGCCACTGTTGAGCGATAGCACGCAACGCCCGAAGGTAAGACGGACCTCAGGATCGCCGGCTCGGAGATTCGCGTTGATCGGCGACATGATAGTGTGCTTGATTACAGGGAGTACATGAGGGGGAATGGGGCAACCGGAGTAGGAATTGAGATTTCAAAGGTGGGGGCGGGGCGGGAGATTGGGGATGAAAAGGTAGCATGAATTTCGAACACGCGCCAATATGCTCTCGGCGTGCAAGCGCACGAAAACACCGATGGTGCCCACATGTCAGCCTAAGAGTCCTTTTTCTTTCTTTTTTTGAGAGCCTGGCCTGAGAGTCATAATTGACCTATTTGGCATTGCGTTACTACCCGTCCCATATTCAATGACACCTCATTGGCCGAAACAAGTGTACATCATCGAAAAAACACTGAGCTCAAATTATAACTTGAAAAAAGGAGATATACTCTGAACACTGGAGAATTGTGATGCCCTCATTTAGCCCACCAGTAGTTCGAGACAATAAACAGTTTGAAACAACGATATATACAACATTCAAACACTGACTAGTGACTACTACTCACATAAACAGCGAGACATGATAGTTCATAAGAAGTCTTGGTACACCACCAAAACGCACCCATCTGCAGCGCTTAGACTCTCGTGATCCAGATGAGAATGACATTCTAAATAGACGCAGTTGTTACATAGTAAGAGTGACATAGACGAGGATGACCAAATGACGAGGAATCAATATGCATAACAAAAGAGAGAACTACCCATCCAGAGCAAGCAGCAAAGACAACAAGTCATTTGAAGAGGGATGATCCAACACCATCATAATTTGCAGCCCCATTTTAGCACCAGTGGTTCAGAGACACAAGAATTCCACCCTTTCGACGCAATAGCCCAATTACCTATCAAGCTGAATGCTTCAATCACATCATTGCCTGTTGGACTTGAGACAAACAAGGATCAAAGTTAATCCAGATGCCTTTGTCATTCTCACCTTCTTTTGGCTGCAGGCTATATCATTGGAAATCAGGGGAGTCTGCTCCCAAAGTCCTAGGGTTGGCCGTGTAGACACAATTTTCCATAGCAAACAGAGCCTCTCTGCCATCAAGGTCCTTGCCAACGGTGATCTCCTAGTTAACCGGATAATTGAGTCCTAAAAACGGAGAGTGTGAAAGGCTGTTTACCCACCTCCAACTCAAAAATCTTGAAGGCCCCAACAAGCTAGTATCTTGCTCATAGACGTAACAGCCACTATCTGCGAACTCACATATTTCATGGTGCTTGTACACAATGGGGGTTTTGCAATATAACTTTTCCGGCTCATGTGTGCGAATGATCATCAGTCTTTTGTCATCGTCTGATCGAGCAAGGAACCAGTTGTGCTTCCCTATTTTTGGCAAAGGTGGTGTGATTAGAAAGGGCAGTAACTATAGGGACACTGCATCATATCAAAAAGGACAAGCATTGTTAATGTAAGATCAGCATTGTTCAGAGTATGAGTTGGATAATGCAGGAAACAACATTGATCTGTCCCTGTTCGAACTGAGAGGAAAATACAGGGAAATGTATACTAGGTTCGAAAATATAGAACTGCCATGCATGGTTATACTCATGTTATCTCGCAGTCGATTCTTCACAGGAAACTACCATGTCATGCATGTTATGTAATCATGTTCTGTCCTCACAAACAAATTTTTCAAGGAAACTAACAGACCATGCATTATTATATACTCATGTTCTATGGGCAAATTTTTTGTGAGGATATTATTCTAGCCATTGATTGCTGAAGGGCGAATATAGGTATGTACACATGGTAAGCATTATAGGATTTCACTACTTCCAAATATAGAGTTCTCCATATGCACATTTACTCTTCCCTAATGTATGATTAGATGAAACCAACAGTCTGATACATGTTTCTACATCATGAAAATGAGGAAACTAACATGGCTATTGATACACACTCATATTTACTAGTATATAGATTACAACAAAGTAAGGAGAATATCCATATCTTCCTAACCATTTGATTATTCAAGGGTACAAATTGGCTATAATGACATGGTCACAATCGCATGAATTAACTCATTCCAAATATAGCTAATTTATAGCGTCTATAATACATTGCCATAGTTCTACTCAAATTCTGCTCAAATAGGGATATGCCAATCATCACAAAAAGTTCAAACAATGTCATGGCATTATCACTAAAATCAGACGAAAACAACTTACACACGTCGTCCCAGCAATACATGGTGCCATCTACTTTGTCGATCGCGTAGATGATTCCATTGTGTTGAATAGCATCACAGAAGTGTGTATCAGCTTTGGCGATCCACTTCGAGTTGAGTCGTCTCCAGCTAAAGAAGGCACCAGCGGAAAGATAGGCGAGCCTGTAGTCAAACAAGGCAATTAGCTTGAAGACTGCGTAATCCAACTGGCAGATTACAATCTGCTGCAAAACAAGGTTCGTCCAACTGGCGTGGTAATCTAGATGACTTGGAGTACGGCGGTAAAGTGCTACATACTCCAACGGAGGAAGGGTAATCTCATGGGAGGTCTAGAAGTTCACGAGCACCAACTTTTTCCTGTCTTCTCTGATGGCAGCCATCCAGTGGGAGTTCATGCACAACCATGATACGTCTCCAACGTATCTATAATTTTGATTGTTCCATGCTATTATACTATCTGTTTTGGATGTTTAATGGGCTTTAATATGCACTTTTATATTATTTTTGGGACTAACCTATTAACCGGAGGCCCAGCGCCAGTTTCTGTTTTTTTGCCTATTTCAGTGTTTCGCAGAAAAGGAATATCAAACGGAACGAAACCTTTGTGAGGATCTTTCTTGGAACAAAAGTCATCCAGGAGACTTGGAGTGGAAGTCAGAGACACAACAAGGCGACCACGAGGTAGGAGGGCGCGCCCCTCACCCTCGTGGGCCCCTCGTAGCTCCACCGACGTACTTCTTTCGCCTATATATACTCTTATACCCTCAAAACATCCAGGAGAGCCACGAAACCACTTTTCCACTACCGCAACCTTCTGTACCTGTGAGATCCCATCTGGGGGCCTTTTCAGGCGATTTGCCGGAGGGGGAATCGATCATGGAGGGCTTCTACATCAACACCATAGCCTCTCCGATGACGTGTGAGTAGTTTACCACAGACCTTCGGGTCCATAGTTTTTAGCTAGATGGCTTCTTATCTATCTCTTTGGTTCTCAATACTAAGTTCTCCTTGATGTTCTTGGAGATCTATTCGATGTAATATTCTTTTGCGGTGTGTTTGCCGAGATCCGATGAATTATGGATTTATGATCAAGTTTGTCTATGAATAATATTTGGTTCTTCCTGAATTCTTATATGCATGATTTGATATCTTTGCAAGTCTCTTCGAATTATTGGTTTAGTTTGGCCTACTAGATTGATCTTTCTAGCAATAGGAGAAGTGCTTAGCTTTGGGTTCAATCTTGCGGTGTCCTTTCCCGGTGATAGTAGGGGCAGCAAGGCACGTATTGTATTGTTGCCATCGAGGATAAAAGATGGGGTTTATATCATATTGCTTGAGTTTATCCCTCTACATCATGTCATCTTGCCTAAACCATCACTCTGTTCTTATGAACTTAATACTCTAGATGCATGCTGGATAGCAGTCGATGTGTGGAGTAATAGTAGTAGATGCAGAATCGTTTCAGTCTACTTAACACAGACGTGATGCCTATGTTCATGATCATGCCTAGATATTCTCATAACTATGCGCTTTTCTATCAATTGCTCAGTAGTAATTTGTTCACCCACCATAATATATGCTATCATGAGAGAAGCCACTAGTGAAACCTATGGCCCCCGGGTCTATTTTATACTCCCTCCGTTCCTAAATATAGGGTGTATAGTTTTTGGCACGGATATTAAAGAACGCACGTGGAGGGAAAATTTCACAAGTTTTGGCCGAGATTACACCTGACTAATTGGCATGAGAAAATAGAGGAGCTTGCCTAATATAAGGAAATGTAACCAAATCCCTAAACAAATTGACCAAACGAGTGGTGCAATGCAATACACCTTATATTTCGGGTTTTTTCTCAAAAATCTATACACCTTATATCAAGGAACGGAGGGAGTATCATATAAGTTTCCGATCTACAATTCTTGTTTACTATTATTTTATTTTGCAATCTTTACTTTTCAATCTATAGAACAAAAATACCAAAAATAGTTATCTTATTATCTTTATCAGATCTCAGTTTTGCAAGTGGCCGTGAAGGGATTAACAACCCCTTTATCACGTTGGTTGCAAGGTTCTTGATTGTTTGTGTAGTTACTAGGCGACTTGTGTCTAATCTCCTACTGGATTGATACCTTGGTTCTCAAAAACTGAGGGAAATACTGATGCTACTTTGCTGCATCACCCTTTCCTCTTCAAGGGAAAACCAACGCATGCTCAAGAGATAGCAAGAAGGATTTCTGGCACTGTTGTCGGGGAGATCTACGCTCAAGTCAAGACATACCAAGTACCCATCACAAACTCTTCTCCCTCACATTACATTATTTTCCATTTGCCTCTCGTTTTCATCTCCCCCACTTCACCTTTGCCGTTTTATTCGCCCTTTTTCCGTTCGCCTCTTTTCGCTCGCTTCTTGTGTGATTGTGTGTTGGATTGATTGTTTGTCACGATGGCTCAAGATAATACTAAATTATGTGACTTTTCCAATACCAACAACAATGATTTTATTAGCACTCCGATTGCTCCTATTACCGATGCTGAATCTTGTGAAATTAATGCTGCTTTGTTGAATCTTGTCATGAAAGATCAATTTTCTGGCCTTCCTAGTGAAGATGCCGCTACCCATCTAAACAACTCTGTTGATTTGTGTGATATACAAAAGAAGAAAGATGTGGACAATGATATTGTTAAATTGAAGCTATTTTTGTTTTCTCTTAGAGAACGTGCTAAAACTTGGTTCTCTTCTTTGCCTAAAAATAGTATTGATTCATGGAATAAGTGCAAAGATGCTTTTGTCTCTAAGTATTTTCCTCCTGCTAAGATCATCTCTCTTAGAAACGATATTATGAATTTTAAGCAACTTGATCATGAACATGTTGCACAAGCTTGGGAGAGGATGAAATTAATGATACGTACTTGCCCTACACATGATTTGAATTTATGGATGATTATACAAAAAATTTATGCCGGATTGAATTTTGCTTCAAGAAATCTTTTAGATTTGGCCTGGGAGGCACTTTTATGGAAATCACTTTAGGAGAAGCTACTAAACTCCTAGATAAAATTATGGTTAACTATTCTCAATGGCATAGTGAAAGATCCACTAGTAAAAAGGTTCATGTGATTGAAGAGATTAATTTTCTGAGTGGAAAGATGGATGAACTTATGAAATTGTTTGCTAATAAGAGTGTTTCTTCTGATCCTAATGATATGCCTTTGTCCACTTTGATTGAGAATAATGATGAATCAATGGATGTGGATTTTTTTGGTAGGAACAATTTTGGTAACAACGTGTATAGAGGAAATTTTAATTTGAGACCATTTCCTAATAATTTCTCTAATAATTATGGTAATTCCTACAACAACTCTTATGGAAATTTTAATAAGATGCCCTCTGATTATGAGACTAGTGTTAAATAATTTATGAATTCGCAAATGAATTTCAATGCTTTGATTGAAGAAAAAATGCTTAAGATTGATGAGTTGGCTAGGAACATGGATATAAATTCTCTTGATGTTGATTCTTTGAAACTTAGATATATTCCACCCAAGCATGATATCAATGAGTCTCTCAAAGCCATGAGAATTTCCATTGATGAATGCAAAGAAAGAACCGCTAGGATGCGTGCTAAAAAGATTGCTTTGTGAAAGCGTGTTCTTCTAGTGATAGAGGCAAAGGTGTCCCGTCTTTCGATGAGATGATGGATATCGCTTTGGTGGCAGTCGACTTTGACGATCCGACTACGAACGTGCGTGGACGTCGCGCCTTAGCAATCGCTAAACCAACTCCGAGAGGTTATTGACCACGCCGGAGCACGATCAACCTGACCACGAGGGTCTGTTTCCTGCGAGCAAACGAAGAACAAGCAAGAAACTAAGATTGCAATCTGGATATTGCGAATATAAGATGAAAGCTTTATTGATCAAGGTGGGGTTCTGTGACGCCTTTGTCTGGTCGTTGAACACAAACGAAGTACGCGAAGTTGCAGCTATGGCGAACTTTTAATCTAAACAAAACCCAAAGTCTAAACGATGCCCTAAGGGCTGTATATATGGAGGAAGAGGGGGGAATTTCGTGGCCCTTGGTGGAGGGGTCCGAAATCAACCCTATCTCTTGTTTCCCCACACATACGGACTCTAAAAATAGCCTATACTTATGTATTTCGAAATTACATGGGCCTAGCCCAATAATAAGGTGACGCAGCACCTAAAATAGCCTCGGGACGAAATTTATGAAGTGGCATCTTGTATATTTCGTCCAAGGCTTCATGCACCCATTATGGTGGCTTCAAAGTCCTGAAATCATCACTTGTAACTCCATTCTTGTTCTTGCTCCAATGTTCATCCTGCTCCAAGCTAGGCCCTTCATTTGTAAGCAAAACAAATGTATCCAATTTAGGCAGCATCATATTCTCATGAACATTAGAATCATTACCAAGAAACGAAAGTACCTGGTAATTTAGTTGGCGTGCACGAGCTCTAGTAATTGGTCCAGTATGTATAGCAGCAGGGGCTGTGGGTGTAACAATTGTATTGATGTCCTCATCATCCTCCCCTTCTTGAAATGAAGTCGTCCTCGACGGAAGTTCATCTTCCTCACCCAAATAAGGCTTCAAATCTGCAATGTTAAAAGTGGGACTAACCCCAAAATCTGCAGGCAGCTCAAGTTTATATGCATTATCATTTATTTTCTCTAACACCTTAAAGGGACCATCAGCACGTGGCATTAACTTTGATTTGCGCAAATCAGGAAATCTATCCTTACGCAAATGTAACCAAACAAGATCTCCAGGTGCAAACACAACATGTTTTCTACCCTTATCTCCAGCAAGTTTATATTTAGCATTCATGCGCTCAATGTTTTCCTTAGTTAACTCATGCATTTTTAAAATCAATTCAGCACGTTGTTTAGCATCAAAATTAACCTTCTCCGAAGGTGGAAGAGGCAACAAATCAATAGGTGCACGAGATAGGAAACCATACACAACTTCAAAAGGGCACATCTTAGTAGTAGAATGCAATGAACGATTATAAGCAAATTCAATATGAGGCAAGCATTCCTCCCACATTTTCTTATTATTCTTCAAAACAGCCCTAAGCATAGTAGACAACGTTCTATTGACTACTTCAGTTTGTCCATCAGTTTGGGGGTGACAAGTAGTACTAAAAAGCAGTTTAGTCCCCAACTTAGCCCATAAACATCTCCAAAAGTGGCTAAGAAATTTAGTATCACGATCTGAAACAATAGTATTTGGCACACCATGCAAGCGAATAATTTCATGAAAGAACAAATCAGCAACATTAACAGCATCATCGCTTTTATGACATGGTATAAAGTGTGCCATTTTCGAGAATCTATCCACGACAACAAATATGCTATCCCTCCCCTTCTTTGTTCGAGGTAAACCTAAAACAAAGTCCATAGATATATCCTCCCAAGGAACACTAGGTACAGGCAAAGGCATATATAAACCATGAGGATTGAGTCGTGACTTAGCTTTTTGACATGTAGTGCAGCGAGCAATAAAACGCTCAACATCCCGTCTCATCTTTGGCCAAAAGAAATGTGTAGCAAGTACTAGGCCCACTCAATTTTTCAGAAAAGTATGCAACAGGTTTGCCATCTTGTAATAACACACCTCCTAATCCAATTCCACTAGCATCACATTCAAGCTCAAAAGTCTTATTAAAATCAGGAAGTTGGAGTAAAGGAGCATGTGTCAACTTATCTTTCAATACCGTGAAGGCTTCTTCCTGTGCAGTACCCCAAAGAAAAGGCACATCTTTCTTTGTAAGCTCATTGAGAGGTGCAGCAATGGTGCTGAAATCTCTCACAAAACGCCTATAGAATCCAGCGAGGCCAAGAAAACTCCTCACTTGTGTGACCGTTTTGGGCTGCGGCCAACTCTCAATAGCTTCAATCTTGGCTTTATCAACTTCAATTCCCTGTGGAGTAACAACATAGCCAAGAAAAGATACTCGGTCGGTGCAAAAGGTGCACTTCCCAAGGTTACCAAACAAACGTGCATCACGTAGAGCAATAAAAACAGCACGTAAATGTTCCAAATGTTCTTCCAAAGATCTGCTATAAATCAATATGTCATCAAAGTAAACTACCACAAATCGTCCAATGAAAGCACGTAAAACTTCGTTCATTAATCTCATGAAAGTACTAGGTGCATTACTTAACCCAAAAGGCATGACTAACCACTCATATAATCCAAACTTAGTTTTAAATGCTGTTTTCCATTCATCTCCCAATTTCATACGAATTTGATGGTAGCCACTACGCAAATCAACTTTGGAGAATACTGTAGAGCCACTCAATTCATCAAGCATATCATCTAGCCTAGGAATAGGATGACGATAACGAATAGTAATATTATTAATGCCTCTACAATGAAGACAAATACGTGATGTACCATCCTTTTTCGGCACTAGAATAATAGGAACAGCACAAGGACTAAGGGATTCGCGTATATAACCTTTGTCGAGAAGCTCTTGTACTTGACGCATAATCTCCTTCGTCTCCTCTGGATTGGTACGGTATGGTGCACGGTTTGGCAGTGAAGCACCGGGAATTAAGTCAATCTGATGCTCAATCCCTCGAATAGGCGGTAATCCCGGTGGCACGTCTTGTGGAAAAACGTCAGCGAACTCCTGCAAAATGTTAGTGACAGCAGGAGGCAAAGAGGAAGGCACGTCCTCGAATGAAAATAATGCCTCTTTGCACACAAAAGCATAGCAAACAGATTTGCTGAAATCTAGCTCATCAATATCAGATTTGGTGGCAAATAAACATGCACTTTTCAATTTAATTTCAGAAGCAACACTAGATGGCTTATTATTAGGCTTCATTTGTTGCTCAAATTCTTTTGCCACAATATGATTTTCACTCTTATTCTTCTCCTGTTGTGCTTTATTAGCTCTATTAATATCATCTTTCAAAATGGAATCAGGAGTCATAGGAAGCAAAGTAATATTTTTATCCTTATGAACAAGAGTATAGTGATTGTTTCTACCATGGTGTACAGAATTTTTATCAAATTGCCATGGTCTACCAAGTAATAAGGAACATGCTTGCATAGGTACCACATCACAATCAACATAATCAGCATATGTAGAGATACTAAAATGCACACGAACAGTACGTGTTACCTTAACCTTGCCGCTGTTGTTGAACCATTGGATGTAGTAAGGATGTGGATGTGGTCTTGTGGTGAGAGAAAGCTTCTCCACCATCTCCATGCTAGCCAAGTTGTTGCAGCTCCCTCCGTCTATTATGACACGCACAGAACGTTCCTTCACAACTCCCTTGGTATGGAACAAATTGTGCCTCTGATTTTGCTCAACTTGTGTGACCTGCACACTCAAAACACGTTGAGCAACTAAACATTCATACCTGTCAGCGTCTTCAGGAGCCATGTATTGCGTCTCATGATCAGAATCATCTCCACCATGTTCTTCACGTGTAATAAGAGCCAATGTCTCCTCATCATAGTCACTAGCTGATAGAGGCGGGGTGTCCCGATCTTTCGATGAGATGATAACTATCGATTTGGTGGAGACGACTTTGACGATCCGACTACAAACGTGCACGACGTTGCGCCTTAGCAATCGCTAAACCAACTCCGAGAGGTTATTGATCACGCCGGAGCACAATCAACCTGACCACGAAGGTCTATTCCTGCAAGCAATCGAAGAACAAGCAAGAATATGATAAAAGCAATCTGAATATTGCGAGTATATATGAAGTACTGATAAAGGTGGGGATCCGTAAGCGGTCTTGGTCTGGTCGTTGGACACAAACGAAGTACACGAAGTTGCAATGGCTAACTTTTAACTAAACAAATCCCAAGGAAAAGCTACTAGATGGATCTACTTATATAGGAGCAAGGGGTGGCGGCCAAGGAGGTGGGAGGACGTCCCAAGGCAGCCTAAAACTAAATCTAGGTCGTACAAGGCCATTGGGCCCAAGTGGAGGTGATGTAACACCTTTGGACTTGTAGTTTGACTCGGATTCTGCTGCAGCATCAGATTGTTTCGTCCACAACTCAACGCTCCGGACGAATTTGAAGGTGATTCCAATTGGGTTGGAAAGTGCACGAAATCTAGTTTCCAACAAAAAAAGAATCACCCAATTCGGAGTCCGTATGAAAAACTTGTGTGCGTTTTGAGTCAGGTGTGTCTGTGCAGTCCGAATCTGAATCCAGAACGTGAGAGACTTGGACTCTATCTTCTCTTGGGCCAAAAGTGACGTGAGAGAACTTTTTGAACAGCAAATAAACATCTCTTTCTTCCTTATCTTCATATGTGGATTGTACAAATGTCCCATACACCTGCAATTAGACAAAACACAAAAGTGTGTGAAGTATTTTTGTTCTGGATAACATAAATAGATTATTGAATAGTTTGCACTAGAAATCACCTGACAAATATGCATATATGCAATATTTTTGGTCATATCCAAGGTAGTCATGTCCTCATCACTTAGCCCATAAACATCTCCAAAAGTGGCTAAGAAATTTAGTATCACGATCTGAAACAATAGTTTTTGGCACACCATGCAAGCGAATAATTTCACGAAAGAACAAATCAGCAACATTAACAGCATCATCGCTTTTATGACATGGTATAAAGTGTGCCATTTTCGAGAATCTATCCACGACAACAAATATGCTATCCCTCCCCTTCTTTGTTCGAGGTAAACCTAAAACAAAGTCCATAGATATATCCTCCCAAGGAACACTAGGTACAGGCAAAGGCATATATAAACCATGAGGATTGAGTCGTGACTTAGCTTTTTGACATGTAGTGCAGCGAGCAATAAAACGCTCAACATCCCGTCTCATCTTTGGCCAAAAGAAATGTGTAGCAAGTACGTCCTCCGTCTTCTTCACGCCAAAGTGTCCCATTAATCCTCCTCCATGCGCCTCCTGCAACAACAAAAGACGAACGGAGCTAGCTGGAATGCATAGCTTGTTAGCACGAAACACAAATCCATCGTTAACAACAAACTTGTTCCACATTCTTCCTTCTTTACAATTCTTCATTACATCTTTAAAATCAGCATCATGCACATATTGATCTTTGATGGTCTCCAAACCAAATATTTTGAAGTCAAGTTGTGAAAGCATAGTATAGCGACGCGACAATGCATCAGCAATAACATTTTCTTTTCCCTTCTTGTGTTTAATGACATAAGGGAAAGTCTCAATGAATTCAACCCATTTAGCATGTCTACGATTCAGTTTAGCTTGACTTTTAATATGTTTCAAAGATTCATGATCAGAATGTATAACAAATTCTTTGGGCCATAAATAATGTTGCCATGTTTCTAAAGTCCGAACAAGAGCATATAATTCTTTATCATAAGTAGAATAATTCAGACTAGGCCCACTCAATTTTTCAGAAAAGTATGCAACAGGTTTGCCATCTTTGAATAACACACCTCCTAATCCAATTCCACTAGCATCACATTCAAGCTCAAAAGTCTTATTAAAATCAGGAAGTTGGAGTAAAGGAGCATGTGTCAACTTATCTTTCAATACCGTGAAGGCTTCTTCCTGTGCGGTACCCCAAAGAAAAGGCACATCTTTCTTTGTAAGCTCATTGAGAGGTGCAGCAATGGTGCTGAAATCTCTCACAAAACGCCTATAGAATCCAGCGAGGCCAAGAAAACTCCTCACTTGTGTGACCGTTTTGGGCTGCGGCCAACTCTCAATAGCTTCAATCTTGGCTTTATCAACTTCAATTCCCTGTGGAGTAACAACATAGCCAAGAAAAGATACTCGGTCGGTGCAAAAGGTGCACTTCCCAAGGTTACCAAACAAACGTGCATCACGTAGTGCAATAAAAACAGCACGTAAATGTTCCAAATGTTCCTCCAAAGATCTGCTATAAATCAATATGTCATCAAAGTAAACCACCATAAATCGTCCAATGAAAGCACGTAAAACTTCGTTCATTAATCTCATGAAAGTACTAGGTGCATTAGTTAACCCAAAAGGCATGACTAACCACTCATATAATCCAAACTTAGTTTTAAAAGCTGTTTTCCATTCATCTCCCAATTTCATACGAATTTGATGGTAGCCACTATGCAAATCAACTTTGGAGAATATTGTAGAGCCACTCAATTCATCAAGCATATCATCTAGCCTAGGAATAGGATGACGATAACGAATAGTAATATTATTAATGCCTCTACAATCAACACACATACGTGATGTACCATCCTTTTTCGGCACTAGAATAATAGGAACAGCACAAGGACTAAGGGATTCGCGTATATAACCTTTGTCGAGAAGCTCTTGTACTTGACGCATAATCTCCTTCGTCTCCTCTGGATTGGTACGGTATGGTGCATGGTTTGGCAGTGAAGCACCGGGAATTAAGTCAATCTGATGCTCAATCCCTCGAATAGGCGGTAATCCCGGTGGCACGTCTTGTGGAAATACGTCAGCGAACTCCTGCAAAATGTTAGTGACAGCAGGAGGCAAAGAGGAAGGCACGTCCTCGAATGAAAATAATGCCTCTTTGCACACAAAAGCATAGCAAACAGATTTGCTGAAATCTAGCTCATCAATATCAGATTTGGTGGCAAATAAACATGCACTTTTCAATTTAATTTCAGAAGCAACACTAGATGGCTTATTATTAGGCTTCATTTGTTGCTCAAATTCTTTTGCCACAATCTGATTTTCACTCTTATTCTTCTCCTGTTGTGCTTTATTAGCTCTATTAATATCATCTTTCAAAATGGAATCAGGAGTCATAGGAAGCAAAATAATATTTTTATCCTTATGAACAAGAGTATAGTGATTGTTTCTACCATGGTGTACAGATTTTTTATCAAATTGCCATGGTCTACCAAGTAATAAGGAACATGCTTGCATAGGTACCACATCACAATCAACATAATCAGCATATGTAGAGATACTAAAATGCACACGAACAGTACGTGTTACCTTAACCTTGCCGCTGTTGTTGAACCATTGGATGTAGTAAGGATGTGGATGTGGTCTTGTGGTGAGAGAAAGCTTCTCCACCATCTCCATGCTAGCCAAGTTGTTGCAGCTCCCTTCGTCTATGATGACGCGCACAGAACGTTCCTTCACAACTCCCTTGGTATGGAACAAATTGTGCCTCTGATTTTGCTCAGCTTGTGTGACCTGCACACTCAAAACACGTTGAGCAACTAAACATTCATACCTGTCAGCGTCTTCAAGAGCCATGTATTGCGTCTCATGATCAGAATCATCTCCACCATGTTCTTCACGTGTAATAAGAGCCAAAGTCTCCTCATCATAGTCACTAGCAGACTCATATCCACCATCCGCAGTAGCAATCATCACACGCGGAGATTTGCATTCTCTCGCATAATGACCTCCTCCCTTACAACGACGACAAATAATATCACTTGTGTGCCCTATTGATGCCATGGAAGAAGAAGAACGCTGTGCAGGCCCCGCAGGTGCGCTCTTGGCAGATAATGGTGGTTGTGCCTGTTTTCTTGTATCACGGCTGGAAGTGGCACCGGATGGAGGTGCTGGTGCAGTTGAAGTAGAAGATGCACGTGGTGTCCATGATGAAGGTCGGCCTGCAGAAAAGTTAGTTCGCCCCAATGCTTGTCGATCCTGCACTTCACGTTCAGCTTTACAAGCAAGATGGAATAAACGAGTGATATTAGTATACTCCTTATAGTCTAGAATGGTCTAAATCTCTCTATTTAATCCACCCAGAAAACGTGCAAGCATAGCTTCATTCTCCTCAACAATACCACATCTAATCATGCCAGTTTGTAATTCCTGATAATATTCTTCTACAGAATTTTTCCCTTGTCTTAAACGCTGCAATTTTTGAAGCAATTCACGTTGATAATATGGTGGAACCCAACGCGTACGCATAGCAGTTTTCAAAGCAGCCCAAGTAGTTGGAATAGGATATAATCTACAATGTTCAGACCACCATACACATGCAAAACTAGTGAAAGCACAAACGGCAGCAGCAACTCGTCTCTCCTCAGGATATTGTAAACATGTAAATCGTTGTTCAGTTTCTAACTCCCAAGTAAGATATATATCAGGAACATATCTACCCTCAAATGGTGGAATATTCAATTTCAATTTAGGAATATGGACATCATCTCGTACCTGAGGTGGTGGTGCAGGCCTACCATTACGAATATATACCTGAGGTCGACCTGCTGGTGGTGGTACAGGTGGCTGCACGTAGTGTTGATTTTGATCAACCTCATCCTCATAGTCTCCCACATAATCATCCTCCTCCGCATCAGCAGCAGGAGCCACAGAAGTATCAACAGCAGCACCAACAGTTTGGCCAAACGCAAGAGGAACACGGCTTGCTCGGCGGAGGTCTGCTTCGCGACGTGGAGGTAGTCGTTGTTGTTGTTGTTGGAGAGGTGCGTTAGGTGCAGCGGGTGGTGGTGGTGGAAGACGCGCGAGCAATTCATTAAACTTGTTATCGAGCTTTGTTTCGAACGTCTTCTCAAGGCCAGTGATCTTCTCCATGGCCTCTTCAAAATTGTTCAGCACATCTTGCACCTGTTCAGTCATCATTTGCTGAAACTTATCATGAAGCTCCTTGTTCGATAAATTCTCCCAGTCAATCTCGTCGGCTTGTGATCCTGGCATGGTTAGAAGCAATAGAAACACACAAGAATATGATCCTACAGACTACTAAGAAGTGGTGGTGGTGTATCACAAATCCGTCAAGCAAATCTCAAATTCTTACCAGTTCTTACCCAGCAGCAGGCGGTGATCGGCAACCGTTGTAGTCAAAAACTCTCAAAGCTTGGATAGAGCGATTACCAGGGAGAGTCAAACACACGACGTAGATGTATGTGGAGCTGGGAAGGCTTATAGTATGGTAGCAAAAAGGGTCAGCAATAATCAATTCAGAGATGCAAAGTTGAATAAACGCTCAACGACGGTACTGTGCTGGTCCTAGGCTAGACTGTGCTAGAGACGCGAGCCTAGAACACCAACAAAATCACGGCGCGGCACGTAAACAAGGGAAAAGCACACTCTGAATTTTTTTTTCGCTATTTTTTTTTGCGCTGCTTTTTTTTCTTTTCTTTTTGCGCTCTTTTTTTTGCGCTGCTTTTTTTTCCGAAAAATCACTATAATGGCGAGTGTCTCAAAACTCTTGTTAGCTCAAACTGACAGGATGGGCACGAAATTTTTTCGACCAATTTTTTTTTTTGACTGCCCGGACCCAAAAAGTGGAAACGGGTCAAAAAAACTTCCTATAATGGCACCTGTCTCAAAACACTCAGAAACACCTAAAAATAGGATAGCCAGAAATTTTTTCGAAAAATGCGTTTTCGAAAAATTTTGGGCCTAAACGGAGCGTGGCTACCCGACTCCGGCAAGGAAACACGAATCGGAAACGGAGCGTGGCTACCCGACTCCGGCAAGGAAACACCAATTATTTTTTTCCGATTGCTCCTATTACCGATGCTGAATCTTGTGAAATTAATGTTGCTTTGTTGAATCTTGTCATGAAAGATCAATTTTCTGGCCTTCCTAGTGAAGATGCCGCTACCCATCTAAACAACTCTGTTGATTTGTGTGATATACAAAAGAAGAAAGATGTGGACAATGATATTGTTAAATTGAAGCTATTTTTGTTTTCTCTTAGAGAACGTGCTAAAACTTGGTTCTCTTCTTTGCCTAAAAATAGTATTGATTCATGGAATAAGTGCAAAGATGCTTTTGTCTCTAAGTATTTTCCTCCTGCTAAGATCATCTCTCTTAGAAACGATATTATGAATTTTAAGCAACTTGATCATGAACATGTTGCACAAGCTTGGGAGAGGATGAAATTAATGATACGTACTTGCCCTACACATGATTTGAATTTATGGATGATTATACAAAAAATTTATGCCGGATTGAATTTTGCTTCAAGAAATCTTTTAGATTTGGCCTGGGAGGCACTTTTATGGAAATCACTTTAGGAGAAGCTACTAAACTCCTAGATAAAATTATGGTTAATTATTCTCAATGGCATAGTGAAAGATCCACTAGTAAAAAGGTTCATGTGATTGAAGAGATTAATTTTCTGAGTGGAAAGATGGATGAACTTATGAAATTGTTTGCTAATAAGAGTGTTTCTTCTGATCCTAATGATATGCCTTTGTCCACTTTGATTGAGAATAATGATGAATCAATGGATGTGGATTTTTTTGGTAGGAACAATTTTGGTAACAACGTGTATAGAGGAAATTTTAATTTGAGACCATTTCCTAATAATTTCTCTAATAATTATGGTAATTCCTACAACAACTCTTATGGAAATTTTAATAAGATGCCCTCTGATTATGAGACTAGTGTTAAATAATTTATGAATTCGCAAATGAATTTCAATGCTTTGATTGAAGAAAAAATGCTTAAGATTGATGAGTTGGCTAGGAACGTGGATATAAATTCTCTTGATGTTGATTCTTTGAAACTTAGATATATTCCACCCAAGCATGATATCAATGAGTCTCTCAAAGCCATGAGAATTTCCATTGATGAATGCAAAGAAAGAACCGCTAGGATGCGTGCTAAAAAGATTGCTTTGTGAAAGCGTGTTCTTCTAGTGATAGAGGCAAAGGTGTCCCGTCTTTCGATGAGATGATAGATATCGCTTTGGTGGCAGTCGACTTTGACGATCCGACTACGAACGTGCGTGGACGTCGCGCCTTAGCAATCGCTAAACCAACTCCGAGAGGTTATTGACCACGCCGGAGCACGATCAACCTGACCACGAGGGTCTGTTTCCTGCGAGCAAACGAAGAACAAGCAAGAAACTAAGATTGCAATCTGGATATTGCGAATATAAGATGAAAGCTTTATTGATCAAGGTGGGGTTCTGTGACGCCTTTGTCTGGTCGTTGAACACAAACGAAGTACGCGAAGTTGCAGCTATGGCGAACTTTTAATCTAAACAAAACCCAAAGTCTAAACGATGCCCTAAGGGCTGTATATATGGAGGAAGAGGGGGGAATTTCGTGGCCCTTGGTGGATGATGAGGACATGACTACCTTGGATATGACCAAAAATATTGCATATATGCATATTTGTCAGGTGATTTCTAGTGCAAACTATTCAATAATCTATTTATGTTATCCAGAACAAAAATACTTCACACACTTTTGTGTTTTGTTTAATTGCAGGTGTATGGGACATTTGTACAATCCACATATGAAGATAAGGAAGAAAGAGATGTTTATTTGCTGTCCAAAAAGTTCTCTCACGTCACTTTTGGCCCAAGAGAAGATAGAGTCCAAGTCTCTCACGTTCTGGATTCAGATTCGGACTGCACAGACATACCTGACTCAAAACGCACACAAGTTTTTCATACGGACTCCGAATTGGGTGATTCTTTTTTTGTTGGAAACTAGATTTCGTGCACTTTCCAACCCAATTGGAAGCACCTTGAAATTCGTCCGGAGCGTTGAGTTGTGGACGAAACAATATGATGCTGCAGCAGAATCCGAGTCAAACTACAAGTCCAAAGGTGTTACATCACCTCCACTTGGGCCCATTGGCCTTGTACGACCTAGATTTAGTTTTAGGCTGCCTTGGGACGTCCTCCCACCTCCTTGGCCACCACCCCTTGCTCCTATATAAGTAGATCCATCTAGTAGCTTTTCCTTGGGATTTGTTTAGTTAAAAGTTAGCCAACGCAACTTCGTGTACTTCGTTTGTGTCCAACGACCAGACCAAGACCGCTTACGGATCCCCACCATTATCAATACCTCATATATATTTGCAATATTCAGATTGCTTTATCATATTCTTGCTCGTTCTTCGATTGCTTGCAGGAATAGACCTTCGTGGTCAGGCTGACCGTGCTTCCGGCATCGTCAGTAACCTCAGAAGATTGGTTTAGCGATTGCTAAGGCGCAACGTCGTGCACGTTTGTAGTCGGATCGTCAAAGTCGTCTCCACCAAATCGATAGTTATCATCTCATCGAAAGATCGGGACACCCCCGCCTCTATCAAGTGGTATCAGTTTTCAGGTTGCTCGGTGAGAATTTCCAGTTTTCCTAGATTAGATTTATTTTCTTACCTATTGTCCAAGAAAAATCCACAAAAAAAGAGTTAGATCTATTCATCCTTTGTCCAAGCCAGTCTGAGCCTTTGCAATTTTCTTTTCATTGTTTGCATAGTTGAATTATCGGTTGCATCGTCGTGTCGAGTTGCTGGTCTTAGTGTCTAGTTCCTTTAGAGTTTCGAGTTCTGTTCACATTAGTCACGCCGCCGCTGCATCATTATCCCTTCCGCTATCCACCATCCCATCTATTAATTTCCACCACGTGCTATGCACTGTTCATTGTCATAATCATAGTTGAGGTCATTCACATCTTCGCCTGATCCAATCTGCATCTTATCTAGTTTGTCTTGGAAAGAGGGAGAAAAAAAAAGATAGAGAAAAAAAGAAAAAAAAAGAGTGAGAAAAAAAAAGAGAGAAGAAAAAAAAATTGGATCTATCTAGAATCAATCTCGTACCTGAATTCGGATTGGAATCTGTTTTGCGCACTGTTCAGTAAAACAGGTGTATCTTCCTCATACGAAGTCCGTTTTGGCTCCGTGAGTACTCAAATTGAAGCTAGCGACGAGCCGCATCTAAATAGTTGCAGAAGCTTGTTCAATATTTGACACCTCAAAATCGGCTTCTAAATAGGTCTTTTTGCCCTCCGAAGTTCGTGAACACAGCTTGTTCCAATTTTTCAGGCCAGTTTTAGAATTCTTTAACTCCTCATATCAACTCGGAATTGAGTGATTCTTGTTGCATTGGAAAGCTTGAGTTAGTAGCATTCTTTGAAAGAATTTATCAGAAAATTGGCTCAAACTTTTCAAGAGGAAAGTTGGAGAGAGTTGTTGTATATCCTGCTTGGCAGTTGTTTTTCATCATTACCTTCACTACCGTTGTGATCTTCACTTATATCTTGCTGTCCAGAGCTACTTAGTATCCTTGATTGATTCTAGTTGTGCTACGCTGTGACCTTATTAGTGTTTTAGGCTCGCGTCTCTAGTCCGGTCTAGCCTAGGACCAGCACAGTACCGTCGTTGAGCGTTTATTCAACATTGCATCTCTGAATTGATTATTGCTAATCTTTTGCTACCATATATAGCCAACCCAGCTCCACATATTTCTACACCGTGTATACGTACGCTCCCCTGGCAATCGCTTTACTCAATATTCGGAGTTACTTGACACCGCAGGTTGCCGATCACCGCCTGCTGCATGGTAAGAACTTGTAAGACATTGATATTTGCTTTACTGTGAGCGTTTTACCACCACATCCTAGTAGTTATACGAACATTATTTTTGGATTTTGTTTCTTGTTCTACTAATCATGACAGGATCCAGAGTCAATTCATGGGCTTTGTCGATCGCGGGAGACGTGCCACCACCTTTGCAAATACCACAACCGTCACGAGAGGTGCACAAACATCCAAATGCACATGATCAGGTTAATGTATCTATACCACCATTTAATGGCCGTTTTAAACCTGCTTTATATATTGAATGGGAGTTCGACATAAAAAATATATTTGCTTCCCATAATTTCGATGAACATAAAAAGGTTAAGGTTGCGGTTGGTTCTTTCACTGGTTATGCTTTGGTTTGGTGGAGTGAATATTGTCGGTTACACCCTGATTATATACCTACTACTTGGGATGATTTGAAACTTACCATGCGACATACTTTCGTCCCTGCTTATTATACTCGTGACATGATTAAGAAGTTGCAACACTTAAAACAAGGTAGTGAAACTGTAACAAAATATTATGATGATTTACAAACTACCTTGTTGCATTCCTCTTTAGAAGAAAGTGAAGATGATTTTATGGATAGATTTTGGGGAGGATTAAACCGTGATATTCAAGAAATACTAATTCATGAAGAGTGTTATCCTATGGACCATTTGTTTCATCTTGCTTGCAAAGCTGAACAGGAAATAAAACGACGTGTTGGCCACGAGGAGAACAAGCGCACGGTGCACATTCCAAGAGTTGATATGATTGTTCCTTCAACTACTAGGCATACTATGACAACCACATCCGTTGTTGTCAGGACTACATCATCTCCACCATGTGACACATCGCCCCCGAGAGTGGCTACATCATCTGAGTTGATCATAAGAGGTAATGACAAAGGTACTGATCTTCCATCTCTACATGAGAATGATGAATGCCTTGTCAATTTGAATGCACCATCTGATGAGCTACCCACTACTTTGATCACACCACCTATTTCAGAGGACTACGTTGATAATTTGACTTTGCCATGTGATCAAACAACTGAAATACCAACAATTTTGAGTGCACCCATTGAATTAACTATTGATGCAAAAGAACCAATGTTTAATCATTTTGATATGACCTCTAATCTTGGTGATGATTCTGTGTTGAATGACTTATTGCATGTTTGCTTATTTAAGCATGTTGTAGCATGTAAATTTGATGCAAGTAAGGTTTATTCACCAATGTTGGGATGGTTTAATGATGAACATTGTCAATCTTTTGAAATGAATAAGAGCTTCACCTATATGTGCAAACTGAGTTGCAATATTTTCATGCCTTCTACTTCTTGTGCTAATTTTTTGGCTTTAGATTTTATGAACTATGCAAGTTACTCATCTATTCATGTGTCATATATGCAAAAATCAAGGGAAGTAAAAATGGATGACATATACATATACAACATGTACACCTTGTCTCTTTTGTTAGCCACATTTCAGATTAAGCAACGCCGAGGACGGCATTATTTTCAAGAAGGGGAGGATGATGAGGACATGACTACCTTGGATATGACCAAAAATATTGCATATATGCATATTTGTCAGGTGATTTCTAGTGCAAACTATTCAATAATCTATTTATGTTATCCAGAACAAAAATACTTCACACACTTTTGTGTTTTGTCTAATTGCAGGTGTATGGGACATTTGTACAATCCACATATGAAGATAAGGAAGAAAGAGATGTTTATTTGCTGTCCAAAAAGTTCTCTCACGTCACTTTTGGCCCAAGAGAAGATAGAGTCCAAGTCTCTCACGTTCTGGATTCAGATTCGGACTGCACAGACATACCTGACTCAAAACGCACACAAGTTTTTCATACGGACTCCGAATTGGGTGATTCTTTTTTTGTTGGAAACTAGATTTCGTGCACTTTCCAACCCAATTGGAAGCACCTTGAAATTCGTCCGGAGCGTTGAGTTGTGGACGAAACAATATGATGCTGCAGCAGAATCCGAGTCAAACTACAAGTCCAAAGGTGTTACATCACCTCCACTTGGGCCCATTGGCCTTGTACGACCTAGATTTAGTTTTAGGCTGCCTTGGGACGTCCTCCCACCTCCTTGGCCACCACCCCTTGCTCCTATATAAGTAGATCCATCTAGTAGCTTTTCCTTGGGATTTGTTTAGTTAAAAGTTAGCCAACGCAACTTCGTGTACTTCGTTTGTGTCCAACGACCAGACCAAGACCGCTTACGGATCCCCACCATTATCAATACCTCATATATATTTGCAATATTCAGATTGCTTTATCATATTCTTGCTCGTTCTTCGATTGCTTGCAGGAATAGACCTTCGTGGTCAGGCTGACCGTGCTTCCGGCATCGTCAGTAACCTCAGAAGATTGGTTTAGCGATTGCTAAGGCGCAACGTCGTGCACGTTTGTAGTCGGATCGTCAAAGTCGTCTCCACCAAATCGATAGTTATCATCTCATCGAAAGATCGGGACACCCCCGCCTCTATCATACGGACTCTAAAAATAGCCTATACTTATGTATTTCGAAATTACATGGGCCTGGCCCAATAATAAGGTGACGCAGCACCTAAAATAGCCTCGGGACGAAATTTATGAAGTGGCATCTTGTATATTTCGTCCAAGGCTTCATGCACCCATTATGGTGGCTTCAAAGTCCTGAAATCATCACTTGTAACTCCATTCTTGTTCTTGCTCCAATGTTCATCCTTCTCCAAGCTAGGCCCTTCATTTGTAAGCAAAACAAATGTATCCAATTTAGGCAGCATCATATTCTCACGAACATTAGAATCATTACCAAGAAACGAAAGTACCTGGTAATTTAGTTGGCGTGCACGAGCTCTAGTAATTGGTCCAGTATGTATAGCAGCAGGGGCTGTGGGTGTAACAATTGTATTCATGTCCTCATCATCTAGTTTTCATGATAATAAAGATGTAGATCTAAAAGTGATTGATGTGTCTACTATTAAATCTTTGTTTTACAATATGAATCTTGATAAAGATGGGATTGGAGAGGAGTGAGCTTTAGTTAAAAGGCGTCCCAATGATTTGGAGTTTTTAGATCTTGATGCTAAAATTTACAAAAGTGGGATTGAAGAGGTCAAAACTTTACATAGCAATGAACCCACTATTTTGGATTTCAAGGAATTTAATTATGATAATTGCTCTTTGATAGATTGTATTTCCTTGTTGCAATCCGTGTTAAATTCTCCTCATGCTTATGAACAAAATAAGGCTTTTACTAAACATATCGTTGATGCTTTAATGCAATCTTATGAAGAAAAGTTTGAACTAGAAGTTTCTATCCCTAGAAAAATTATTATGAGTGGGAACCTACTATTAAAATTAAGATCAAATATCATGAATGCTATGCTTTATGTGATTTGGGTGCTAGTGTTTCCACGATTCCAAAAACTTTGTGTGATGTGTTAGGTTTCCGTGAATTTGATGATTGTTCTTTAAATTTGCACCTTGCGGATTCCACCATTAAGAAACCTATGGGAATAATTAATGATGTTCTTATTGTTGCAAATAGGAATTATGTGCCCGTAGATTTCATTGTTCTTGATATAGATTGCAATCCTACATGTTCTATTATTCTTGGTAGACCTTTCCTTAGACCGATTGGTGCAATTATTGACATGAAAGAAGGAAATACTAGATTCCAATTTCAATTAAGGAAAGGCATGGAACACTTTCCTAGAAAGAAAATTAAATTACCTTATGAATCTATTATGAGAGCCACTTATGGATTGCATACCAAAGATGACAATGCCTAGATCTATTCTTGCTTTTATGCCTAGCTAGGGGCGTTAAACGATAGCGCTTGTTGGGAGGCAACCCAATTTTATTTTTGTTACTTGCTTTTTGTTCCTGTTTAGTAATAAATAAATCATCTATCCTCTATTACGATTGTGGTTTTTTATGTTTTAATTAGTTTTTGTGCCAAGTAAAGGCTTTAGGATCTTCTTGGGTGATTGTTATTTGATCTTGCTGAAAAAACAGAAAGTATGCCCTCACGAGAATAATTTTGTTTTTTACCAGAGAGCAATAAAATACCAATTCCAACTGCATTAGATCAATATGCAAATTATTTAGGTCATCCTAATTTTTCATAATTTTTGGAGTTACAGAATTATTCGAAACCTCGAGATTGCTACAGAATGTTCTATTTTTGACAAATTCTGTTTTTCGTGTGTTGTTTGCTTATTTTGATGAATCTATGGCTAGTATCGGGGGTATGAACCGTAGAGAAGTTCGAATACAGTAGGTTTAACACCAATATAAATAAAGAATGAGTTCATTACAGTACCTTAAAGTGGTGGTTTGTTTTCTTATACTAGCGGAGCTCATGAGATTTTCTGTTGAGTTTTGTGTTGTGAAGTTTTCAAGTTTCGGGTAAAGATTTGATGGATTTTAGAATAAGGAGTGGCAAGCTTGGGGATGCCCAAGGCACCCCAAGGTAAAATTAAAGGACAACCAAAAGCCTAAGCTTGGGGATGCCCCGGAAGGCATCCCCTCTTTCGTCTTCATCTATCGGTAACTTTACTTGAGGCTATATTTTTATTCACCACATGATATGTGTTTTTCTTGGAGCGTCTTGTATGATTTGAGAATTTTCTTTTTAGTTTACCACAATCATACTTGATGTACACACCTTTTGGGAGAGACACACATGAATCGGAATTTATTAGAATACTCTATGTGCTTCACTTATATCTTTTGAGCTAGATAATTTTGCTCTAGTGCTTCACTTATATCTTTTTAGAGCACAATGGTGGTTTTATTTTATAGAAATTATTGATCTCTCATGCTTCACTTATATTATTTTTAGAGTCTTTTAGAACAGCATGGTAATTTGCTTTGGTTATGAAATTAGTCCTAATATGATAGGCATCCAAGATGGGTATAATAAAAACTTTCATATAGAGTGCATTGAATACTATGAGAAGTTTGATACTTGATGATTGTTTTGAGATATGAAGATGGTGATATTAGAGTCATGCTAGTTGAGTATTTGTGAATTTGAGAAATACTTGTGTTGAGGTTTGCAAGTCCCGTAGCATGCACGTATGGTAACCGCTGTGTAACAAATTTGAAGCATGAGGTGTTTCTTTGATTGTCCTCCTTATGAGTGGCGGTCGGGGAGGAGCGATGGTCTTTTCCTACCAATCTATCCCCCTAGGAGCATGCGCGTACTGCTTGGTTTTTGATGACTTGTAGATTTTTGCAATAAGTATGTGAGTTCTTTATGACTAATGTTGAGTCCATGGAATATACGCACTCTCACCCTTGCATCATTGCAAGCCTCTTCGGTACCGTGCATTGGCCTTTCTCACCTCGAGAGTTGGGGCAAACTTCATCGGTGCATCCAAACCCCGTGATATGATACGCTCTATCACACATAAGCCTCCTTATATCTTCCTCAAAACAGCCACCATACCTACCTATTATGGCATTTCCATAGCCATTCCGTGATATATTGCCATGCAACTTTCCACCGCTCCGTTTATTTTGACACACTTCATCATTGTCATATTGCCTTGAATGATCATGTAGTTGACATCGTATTTGTGGCAAAGCCACCGCTCATAATTTTTATACATGTCACTCTTGAATCATTCCACATCCCATTACACCGCCGGAGGCATTCATATAGAGTCATATTTTGTTCTAGTATCGAGTTGTAATTTTTGAGTTGTAAATAAATAGAAGTGTGATGATCATCATTATTAGAGAATTGTCCCGTGTGAGGGAAAAAAGAGAAAGGCCAAAAAAGGAGAATGCCCAAAAGAAAATAAAAAAATGAGAGAAAAAGAGAGAAGGGACAATGTTACTATCCTTTTTCCACACTTGTGCTTCAAAGTAGCACCATGATTTTCATGATAGAGAGTCTCTTATTTTGTCACATTCATATACTAGTGGGAATTTTCATTATAGAACTTGGCTTGTATATTCCAACAATGGACTTCCTCAAAACGCCGTAGGTCTTCGTGAGCAAGCAAGTTGGATGCACACCCACTTAGTTTCTTTTGTTGAGCTTTCATACATTTATAGCTCTAGTGCATCCGTTGCATGTCAATCCCTACTCCTCGCATTGACATCAATTGCTGGGCATCTCCATGGCCTGTTGATTAGCCGCGCTGATGTGAGACTTTCTCTTTTTTGTCTTCTCCACACAACCTCCATCATCATATTCTATTCGACCTATAGTGCTATGTCCATGGCTCACGCTCATGTATTGCGTGAAAGTTGAAAAAGTTTGAGAATACTAAAGTATGAAACAATTGCTTGGCTTGTCATCGAGGTTATGCATGATGGGAGCATTTTGTGTGACGAAAATGAAGCATGGCCAAACTATATGATTTTGTAGAGATGAGCATTCTTTGGCAATGTTATTTTGAGAAGACATAATTGCTTAGTTAGTATGCTTGAAGTATTATTATTTTTATGTCAATATTAAACTTTCGTCTTGAATCTTTCGGATCTGAATATTCATGCCAGAATAAAGAAAATTACATTGAAAATTATGTTAGGAAGCATTCCACATCAAAAATTCTATTTTTATCATTTACCTACTCGAGGACGAGCAGGAATTAAGCTTGGGGATGCTGATACATCTCCAACGTATCTATAATTTTTTTATTGTTCCATGCTATTATATTATCTGTTTTGGATGCTTAATGAGCTTTAATGTGCACTTTAATATTATTTTTGGGACTAACCTATTAGCCGGAGGCCCGGTGCCAGTTTCTGTTTTTTTGCCTATTTTAGTGTTTCGCAAAAAAGGAATTTCAAACGGAATCCAAATGGAACGAGACCTTCGTGAGGATCTTTCTCGGAACAAACGTCATCTAGGAGACTTGGAGTGGAAGTCAGAGACGCAACGAGGCCGCCACGAGGTAGGAGGGCGCGCTCAGGGGGGTAGGCGCGCCCCCACCCTCGTGGGCCCCTTGTAGCTCCACCGACGTACTTCTTTCGCCTATATATACTCTTATACCCTAAAAACATCCAGGAGAGCCACAAAACCACTTTTCCACCACCGCAATGTTCTGTACCTGTGAGATCCAATCTGGGTGTAGCGACCAGACCTCAAACGGTCCAATCTCTGTGCTCAGGTTCATCCCTGGATCAGTAATGCTGACACCACACAGTACTTGAAGGATTTATAACAGAGTAGCAATCACACACTTATTACATCGAGTGTCTCAAAAGAGAACTTATTACAACAAATATGGCTTAAGGCCATCTAATAACGATAATAGCGGAAGGCTTGGAAGATAAGTGAGTCCATCAACTCCAACGGCATCACTGAATATAGAACCACGACCTAAAAGCACCTTAATCATCGTCTGAAAAGTTTGCAACATTAACGTTGCAGCACGAAACGGGTCAGCACATGGAATATGCTGGCAAAGTAACACATAGAGAATAATGGAATGAAATAGGCATTCTATATGCATATTTGGCTGGTGAAAAGCTCTATGGTTACAGTTTTGCGTAAAGCCAATTTTTCCCTACTGCAAAGGAATAAATTTTATTTAACTATCATGGTAGTTGTTAAACATTGAGAATGGTTGACAGCATTCTCAATCCCAATTAAGCATCATCATTAAACAAAACCCAACAAAATTAATTTTAGAGTAACATGTTGAGATTCACATGATAATCCAGGTACTAGATACTCAAGATGTCCATAACCGGGGACACGGCTAATCATGATTAGTTTATACACTCTGCAGAGGTTTGCGCACTTTTCCCCACAAAACTCGATCTCCTCCGTTGTGATTCTCGCACTACGTGGTGTTTGAGAAACGAATGACCGAGACATAGTCTTTCAGAAGCGCTAGCACCTTACGATCAGGTAGACCGTTACACTTACTTTCCCCTACATCTGCTAGTCTACCACTGTAAGAGTTTGCACAACTTAATCAACTATGCTAGAGCCCATAATAGCTTGTGGCTGCACACGGAAGTTTCTACCATGAATAATCTCATGATCCCTTTGAGCCTGGGTGGCGGTCCAAAAGAAAACAGGCAATTGCTAGAATACCTAGGTGCCTCAATCCACCCAGATGTGTATTTAAGTTGCCACCTTAGATAAACCATTAATTTAACAATCTCACATCTGCCATGGCTACACTCACCCAATCCACGTCTACTAGCATAGCATGGCATAATAAGCAAACATAGAAGTAACTCCCAAAGGTTTGATAATAACAGGTAATAGGTACTACCTCAACTACTACCCAAACCCACAATTTAATTTGATCCTAATCATGCAATGTGTGAGGATTGATCTAATGCAATAAAACTGGGTAGTGGGAAAGCATGATCAAAGTGTTACTTGCCTTGCTAATGATCTGGGAAACCTAGTGATTCGAAGTAGCAAGCGGCGCACTCCGGGTACTCTATCGCAAACAAACAAGCATACAATATGTACTCAACTAATGCACAGGTAAAACGCAAATAAGAGATCTAACCAGAAAGTTCAACTTAAGAACTCCGGTTGGCAAAAAGAATCAAATCGAACGAAGCAACGAAAGACAAACGGCAAAAGAAACAGGCTTCGTTTACTATTCTGGATCTAGGGCAATTTTTACAGTGGCAAAAACTTGTTTGATCGGTTTTCTAAAAAAAACGGCGGCGAAAAACTACCTCCGGT